>NW_006409013.1:577990-581537 GCF_000296735.1 Chrysochloris asiatica | reverse complement strand
AGATTCCTGCTGCCCAACCATGTTAGCAAGGTCAGCGGTTCAAGCTCACCAGCTGCTCCTCGGAAACCTTATATAGGGTCGCTATGGGTCGGAATCCATTTTACCCCTCTAAAGAACCCAGAGAAAAAGAGGAAGACCCCTAACGAGATGGACTGGCCAGGTGGCATCATTGATGGACTCAAGTGTGGCAGCGGTAGTGAGGCTGGCCCAGGATCAGACATTGTTTTGTTCTGCTGTGCATGGGGTCACTATGAGTTGGTTCTGACTCGATGGCACCTGATAACAACAAGAAGTCACCTAATTACAGAGTCCTGGTGTGGCACCGTGGGTTAATGTGCCACATCGCAAAGCTGCTTGAACTGCAAGGTCGGTAGTTTAAGCTCACCAGCTGCTCCTTGGAAACCCTATACAGGGTCACTATGGATCAGAATCGACTTGAAAGCACTTAACAACAAGTCACCTAATTGTTTATGAGCCAAAAATTATCCATACTCTGGTTCTATTAAAACATCCATCCACATCCCCAGCTGATGGCAACATTGAGTGTGCATGTGAAATGATTCGTTCAAATAGACGAGCAGCAGTATATTATGTGGCAACTCATTTGCAAATCAGCCATCGCTCTATGAAGTAACCCACAACAGACTTGGGTTTTGAAACGTTTGTGTGATATGGGTTCCGAAACAACTCAAGGAAGAGTAAAAGTGTTTAGACATCTGAAAATAAAATTTGCACTGATACTTGAGGGAAGGTAAACATTTCTTTAAAAAAGATTGTTACGGGTGATGAGACATGGATTCATAACTATGAGCCCGAGAGTAAACGGCAGAGCATGGAACGAAAACACCCTGAAATGCTGACCCAAGAAAAAGTTCAAAAGTCAACCACCAGCTGGAAAATGATGCTTAAAGTTTTCTGGGATTCTCAAGGGCCAATATTAGGAAAAAGGTTCAACAATTACAGTGAGATGCTCACTGAAGAGCTGAAGCCAAAGTTTCAGATTAAACACAGAGAATTGCTATCCAAGGCTGTTGTGATCTTGCCTGACAATGCACATTCACCTACCTCTGCCCACACTGTTGACACTCTACAAAAACTTCACTTTGAGGTGCTAAAGCGTTCTCCCTATAGTCCTGATCTTACTCCATTGGACTTTCACCTGTTTGGTCCCCTGAAAGCAGCCCTTCCAGGATGAAGATTCACCTCTGATGAAAAAGTGGAGACAGTGCTACATTCGTGGTACACAGCTGAGCCTAAAACATGTTTTAATAAGGGAAAGTTTGTTGATAGATGAACGAAGTGTATTGAAAAGCAAGATGATTATGCCAAAAAATGATGTATTTGTCTTTTCTAAATGTTGATTAAAATAAATTCTACAGCCAGAGTGTGGATAATTTTATTTTAAATTTTATTTATCATGTCAAACATTCTTTACTGAGCTAGCAATTATTATATGAAGGAGAGTTCAGAAAACAGATTTAAGACTGCATTAGTCTTATCCTTGATTACAGATATTTAGGAATTATACAAAAACCATTAATGTGTAGAGTAGGTTACTGAAAGTCTTAAAGGCTGTGAACTCAGAAGAGCACTTCCCTGCCAGGCTGGAAGCCTCCTTCAGACCCCAAGATTTAGGTACAAGGATGAACATATTTTCTCTTTTGGGTTTAAATCTTTAAACAGTTCCAATGCTCCTTCCTGCATGAATCAGTTTGAAGGTGTTTGGTTGAAAGATAGACTGTGATTCACAAATTCATCAACTTTTATCTTTTTAGACATATATTCAGACACCAGCTTTGGGATGCTTTCCACACTCTTCCAGTCTTCAAAGGCAGTGCCTTTCCATGGGCGACCTGTCACCAGATGGAGTGCGTAAATACAGGTTTCTTCACCCAGAGCAGTTACTCCAGCCAGCACACTTTGGTTGGTGTAGCTTTGATACCCCAGCCTCTGTGGCTCTCATGACCTTCACATGACCAAAGCAGTGTCTACTCTCTCTCCATCATCACAACACACACCTCCTGAATGTGTTTACTGAAGTCCTGTGGGTCAGTACATTCACAAGCGCCAAACTCTTTGGACTTTGCAAATTTATCTTTATTGATGCTTATTCCTATGACCCGGGATGCACCAGCTACCTTACAGCCCATGACAGCAGCCAATCTAACTCTTCCTCGGCAAAGATGTTACAAGTAGAACCAGGCTCTTCCTCGGCAGTGTTTACGGCAGCACCATAACCAGCTGAAACGCCACAACCCAGCAGATAAACTTGAACCGGGGTGCTAAAGGATATATTTTAGCAACAGAGATAACAGACACATTATATTCAGAAAAAGTGCTGGTTCCCATGTAATGTAAGATAGCCTTTCCTTTATAAATAAATCTGCTGGTACCATTAATCCTTTCCCTTGAGTGACTCTTAACTTCTGCCAAAGGTTTATTTTAGGATTTAGAAAAAAATGTGTATTCTCCACACTATGGGATGGATGTAAATTAGAGAGACAGTACCACCAGCTTTCACCTCAGTGAACTCCTTCACCAACACTCTACAGTTCCAGCTGCTTTACGACCCAAGATCTCTGGAAAATACTCTTCCAGGTCAGCCCTGCTTAAAGTAGAGGCATTGGTGTGGCAAAGTGCGATGGCTGTAATCTTAACTCAAACCTCATGAACCTTTAGAGGGTCCACCTTGACTTCTTCCTCTAGGGAGAACGACTTTCCAGGTTCCCAGGCTACAGCAGTCCCGCACTTGATAACCTCCTTCTTCATGTCCACAGGCTCAGGCAAATGCTGGGCTGCTGTGGATAATTTTTTACTCACCCTGGGACTTTCTCAATCTGTTTCATCTGTAGCTTTAAAACAAACAAACAAACAAACAAACAAAAAACACAAAGGAGGGGATGGGAGGAATTGGAAGAAGGGAGAGAATAAACCTACACAGTTGATAACTCAGATAACAAATGAAACGTGTACCGTAAACTCTGAACAATTCTACAACAGAGCTTACAACTCCTTCCAAGGAGGGATAGGGACCACCACACAACTTTCATTAACAACAGGGATTACACTCCCTTCCAAGGAGGGACAGGGACCACCACACAACTTTCATTAACAACAGGGATTACAACACCTTTCAAGGAGGGACAGGAATCATCACACAACTTTCATTAACAACAGGGATTACATCTCCTTCAAAGGAGGAACAGGGACCATCATACAACTTTCATTAACAACAGTGATTACACCCCCTTCCAAGGAGGGGCAGGGACCACCACACAACTTTCATTAACAACAGGGATTACATCCCCTCCCAAGGAGGGACAGGAATCATCACACAACTTTTATTAACAACAGGGATTACACCCCCTCCCAAGGAGGGGCAGGGACCACCACACAACTTTCATTAACAACAGGGATTACATATCCTTCAAAGGAGGAACAGGGAACATCATACAACTTTCATTAACAACAGGGATTACACCCCCTTCCAAGGAGGGGCAGGGACCACCACACAACTTTCATTAACAACAGGGATTACATCCCCTTC
>NW_006409013.1:568270-577855 GCF_000296735.1 Chrysochloris asiatica | reverse complement strand
GGGCAGGGACCACCACACAACTTTCATTAACAACAGGGATTACACCCCCTTCCAAGGAGGGACAGGAATCATCACACAACATTGTAAGCTCTTGAAACATGCACAATCTCCAAGAATCAAACCTTGGGGTAAGACAAAGGATGCTAATGAACAAGTCTCCAAAGTCACTGGAGAACTATCTGGGCTTAACAAGCTCCCTCAAATGGACTCAACTGTACCCTAGAAACACTGTGCCCATTTTATTTCACCCTAATATACATTTGTACAGGCATTAATAAAAAGGCTATTAAACAACAATTCAGTGAATTTACCTGGTTTCAAGAATAATGCATGCAGTTACAAATGAGAGGTAGAAACACTGTATTAAAGATCTAAAAGTACAAACATCATATAAATAACTGCTGAAATTTCATACAGATAAATAAGGTATAAATTACAGTCGCAAAGGAAAAAAAGTTGCTTTTACTTAATCAATACAATAAAATTAGATAATGCTAAAGAGTTTCTGTGCAATTTTTAGAGTTCAGGTAATAGTATCTAGAAAGGATTAAACTAAAAGGATTAAAATGGGAGAATGGTTTATTCAAGTATTCAAGCAGGTAAGTAAAATAAACACACTAATATAAAGTGTTGCAACCATTTCTGGAGGAATGGTAACTGTCTGCTTTCCTTTAACTAGCTGTTTGGTGGACTGTCAGGATTAAGACGAAACACACACCAGGTTTGAGAGAGCTGCCCATTATCCTGAGAGATTCGCAACCTCAGTTTTCTAACTTAATATAGAAAATTCATATCACTAACTATAAGTATTTAGGTCACCACTTTGTTTTGGCCCTTTAAAATTCTTGAGAGTCTCTCATAATGTATGATATTTGTTCTAAAATTAACCCAATAAATTTATCTTTTAGTAAATTTAGAGACCACAGACATCAATGTACCTTCTGCATGTACAATAAAAAAAAACGCTACCAATATCAAACACCAGCAACTCAAGATGTTTCTGAGAAAATTTGTAGATGTAGATGAATAGGTTAAAAAGGTTCACCTGAAACCAGTTTTTCAACCTTCCAAAGTCCACCAGAGATTACATTTGGATTATGGGAAAGGTATATGTATATAATCAAATAAAATATCCTAAATAAGTTCATTGTGCCTCATTTATTTTAAACTGCAAAATCCAATACACAGTTGTTTTAATAATAAATAATACAATATGAAATAGTTTGTAAAATTAACATAGGTTCCACATAATCGCAAACTGAAGACTTCAAAATTTCTTCCTAAAGTCAACTTTTGCTGCGTCTTAAAAGCTACTGCTTTCTGAGCTGTTATAGATGCATGCTAAGATATAGACAAACTTACCCAAGATATCAAACTGCCTGGATGAGATGCAGATATTTTCAACTTTATACCTCAGTAAAACAAGTTGTCAACATTTTCATCCACATGGAATTCACGTATTTCTGGGGTGAAGTGACTGAAGGGCTACCCACTTTGTTTCTTTTGTAATTACCTGTATGAATAACTGTAATTGTACTGATAATTCTAGTTCTATGGTATATTTATTTACCATGTTCAAACTGAGAGCCAAGTGGAATATTCTTGCTTCTGCTTCCAAGCAAAAGGGAAGGGTTGACATCTCCGATAAAGCAGGTTTCCTAAAATGTGCTGTTTATGGACAATTTCTCCTTTATGAAATCACTGCATGTACTCTGGTAGTCAGTAGTTAAAAAACAACAGTTTCTCGGGGATAGAACAATGGAACTGCTGAAATCCCCAATGTCCCATTCCCTGACTGGTCCACAGGACAGGCCTGTTGCTGCTCACATCATCACGGTACTATAGCAAAGTGCCGATAATCTTCTTTCAATACTAGTCTTATCTAGAATAAAATAACAAAAATCATTTATATTTGCCAGGCCAAGGACAGATGAACTAATTACGATCTGTTTGAAAATCACTGTCTAATTCCTCTAATTCCTCATCTCGTTCCTGTGTTTGCCCCAAAGTGACAGTCCTGAATGTTTCTTACTTCTTGATAATAGTTTAGATAGGATTTCTAGTTTAGGGACACAAAGTGGCAAAATTTAGATAAGCATGTCAAATACATAACATTTAGGTTTTAACAGCTTTTTTCACAACTACAAATAACTTCAGGATTGCCATCCCCTTGTGGCTCTATATGATAAGCAATGGACTTTGACCATAGGTTAGTGGTTCGAGCCCATCAGTTGCTCCATGGGAGAAAGAAGAGGCTTTTTTGCTCCCACAAAGAAGATGTACACTCTTGGGAACTCTATACAGAGTCACTATAAGTCACACCTTAACAAAACTAACAATATCCTGGCATCACATCAATCTCTACTCTCTACCAAGTCTCCAGTACATCAGATCAGTGTTCTTCAGTCACTAAGCCCATTTGGCTTACAACAGCTGCATTTAATACTAATAAAGATTTCTAGACACACAAAAACGCACACCCACAACTCAGTATTATGGTTGTTGAGTGCTGCTGAGTCGCTTTCAACTCACAGCAACTCTGTATAAGGTTTCTGAGGAGTGGCTGGTAGGTGTGAACTGTCACTCCTCAGAAACCCTATACTTGGGTTTAACAGTCCAGTGTTTATTCTACAGCATCACACCAGTACAACAGTGTAGAAATCTAAAGGCTAGTGATAAAAGCCACAAACACTTTACACATATTACCTCTAATCCTCAACTCTGCAAAGCAGGCTTTTGATTTTTTAAATTTGAATAATACGTTACATGTCTATTCTTTCTATCTTAAAAATGTTTTTTAGTTTTGCTGTGGAGAACATACACAGCCAAACATTCACCAATTCAACAACTTCAACAATACAACTTAGTGACAGATTCCAGTGTTGAAGTTGTGCAGCCATCGCCATCCTCCTTCTGAGTGTTTCTCCCTTAGCACAAACTCACTGCCCCTAAACTTCCTATCTCCTCTCATGAGCTGCTGTTGTCATTTGATCCCACACAGACAGCTCTTTAATATAGCACGATGCTCAAGGGGGACAGACATTCTTTAGTAAACTACTGTTTGGTTGAACGAAGACTTCAAGGAACATTTCTGGCTTAAGGTTTAAAGATTAGCTCAACAGTTTTGGGGACACTTTTAAACTCCATGTTTCTAGAAAGTCTGAATCCATGAGAGCTTAAAACAATCTTCTGCATTTTGTCCCTTTTGATAAGGATACAACGTAAGCTTTATTACCCCATTTTACAGAAGATGACACTGAGACCATAGAAAAGTTGAATAATATCCTCAAAGTTGGAAAGGTAAGATTCAAACGTAAGCAGTATAATTTCAAGCTCCAAGCCCTTTCTAATATACCTGTAGGAGACAACTAAGTTACAACCAATAAATACACTTTTATAAGTTAACTTACATTTATGTACATTTTCAATATCTGCAGGATTCTGTAAAATCTTAGTTAAGCCTTCCAAAAGAAGGACTGCCTTATGATAACGATAAGCAATATCTTCAGTTTGCTGAAACATCTCATCCAGGGCTGCAGATTGAACCTGGAACCAAATCAGTCAACAAACATGAGAAGACTGACAACTTTTCTAAGAAAATGGAAATTCATTAGAGCAATGCAGGTTTACATGGACTATACCGAGAACAAACACAAACTATATAAAGCCTGGGGAGCACAGTGGCTCCATATAGTAAGCACAAATGACAAAGTCCTTGGTTCAAGCCTGCCAGTCGCTCCTCAGGAGAAAGATGAAGCTTTCCACTTCAGCAAAGATTTAAAGTCTTAGAAAACCATTATAGGATCACTAGGAGTCAGAACTGACTCAAGGGCACTTAACAATAACAACATCCAGAGCTGCGGTGGTGTAATGGTTAAGGGCTTGGGTGGGACTAAGACAGACTAGGAAGACAGAGAGATGGACTACTTCAAATATTTAGTCACTATAAACCTTATGACGAGCAGTGTTATGTCAGATAACACTAGAATACTCAATATTCTAACTTGATGAAGAGCACCAGGATACTGTCAGATATAGTGCTGGAAGATGAGATCCTCGGGTTAGAAGGCATTCAAAATACGACTGGGGAAGAGATACCTCCTCAAAGCAGAATTGACCATGATGATACTAACGGAGTAAAGCCTTCGGGACCTTCATTTGCTGATGGACCGTAACTCAAAATGACGAGAAACAGCTGTAAACATCCATGAATAATTGAAACACGGACTGTACAAATCATAAATTCAGGAAAACTGGGTATTGTCCAAAATGAAATGGGATGCATAAACATCAATATCCTAGGCATCGGTGAGCTAGCTGAAAGGGACTGGCATTGGCCATTTTGAATATGACAAACCACGAAGTTACCATGCCAGGAATAGCAAATTGAAGAGAAATGGCATCCCACTCAGCATCAAAAAGAACACATCAATATCTGTTTTGAAGTATTTGTCTTTTTGTAACTGACTCATTTCACTAAGCATTATGTTCTGAAAGTTCATCCATGTTATGAGGTGTTTTGCAGCTTCATCGTTATTCAACATAGCATAGTATTCTGTTGTGTGTATGTACCAAAGTTTGTTTATCCATTCGTCAGTTGATGGACAGTTAGGCTGTCTCCATCATTTGCTACTGTGAATAGTGCTGCGATGAACACTGGTGTATACACTTCTACTCAGGTTCTGGCTGGCATTTCTTGTGGATATATACCAAGAGGAATTGCTGGATCATAAGTATTTCTATTTCCAACTTTCTAAAGTAGTGACATACCATTTTCCAGAGTGGTTGAACCCTTTTACAGTCCCACCAGCAATGTAGGAGGGTCCGGTCTCCACACCCTCACCAACATTTGCTGTTCTCTTTTGAACTTCACTGTTATTGCTGGTGTGACAGATCTCATTGTTTTGAATGGCATCTCTTTAAGGTTAATGATTGTAAACATTTCTTCATGTTTGTTGGTTGCTGGAATGTCTTCCTTGGTGAAGTGTTTGTTCATGTCCTGTGCCCATTTTTAAATGGGTTTTCTTTGTTTTGGTAGAGACGCTGTTGTTTGTGTTATGTACCATGGAGTTAGTTCTGACTCATAGCAACACCTGCATAGGGTTTCTAAGGCTGTAGTTTCCTACAAATTTTAGAAATTAGTCACTTGTCTGATATGTCGCTACAAAAATTTTCTCCAGTCTGTGGGCTTCCTTTTTAGTCTTTGGTTGAAATCTTTTATTTTTTGGGTGAATTGAAAACATTAGTTTTCAGTTTTTAGTATGCCCCAATCATCTCTTTTGTTTTATACTGTTTGTGTGTTTTTTGCAGTATTTGATAATTTCTGCATGCCATGTATTGGAGTTCTTAAATTTATTCCTATTTTTTTCATTGATAATCTTTTACAGTTCTGGGATTTACATTTAGGTCTTTAATCCATGTTGACTTAGTTTTCATATATGGTGGGAGATATGGGTCTTATTTCATTCTTTTGCAAATCAATTTCCATTTTTGCCAGCATCATTTGTTGAAGAGACTATCTCCTCCCCCATTTAATGTATTTTGGCCTTTGTCAAAGATCAGTGACTGTATGTGGATGGATTTACTTCTGGGTTCTCAATTCTGTTCCACTGATCATTGTGTCTTTCATTGTAACCATCCCAGGCTGTTTTGACTACTGTGCTATGTAGAAATTTTGAAATCAGAGAGTGAGAGGCCACCAACATTGTCCTTCTTCTTAAGCAGTGCTATGTTTATCGGACACCTCGTACCCTTCCATACAAACTTCAGGATCATTTTACCCATCGTTTTAAAGAATGTTGTTGGAATCTGTGTTGTTGGAATCTGTGTTGGGATTACGTTGTATCTGTAGATTGCTTTGGTTAGTATAGAGGTTTAATGTTAAGTCTTCCTATCCAGGAGCACAGCATAATCTTTGACAATTGTTAAATGTCTTTCGGTTTCTTGTACTAGTGTTTTATAGTTTTCATTGTATAAGCCTTTTGTTTCTCTGGTTAGATTTATTCATAAGTCATCCTTTTGGTAGCTCTTGAGAATAGTACTGTTTTCCTGATTTCCTTTTCAGAGCTGTCTTTATTAGTATAGAGGAATCCAACTAATTTTTTAAAGGTTTTTGTTGTGAATTGAATGATAGTTTCCATGGGAGAACATTGGTTTTACACTCATCCTACCATATTTCATCTCACTGCAATGATTACAGCCCCCTCTGTGCATCATTATTCAACAGTATTTATTTCTATTCCCTATTTCTAATTTTTTTTTTTTTTTTTGAGTGTACACAAAAACACTCAGGAATATAAACAACTAACCAAAGGGCACATTCTGCAAGCCTGCCTCTTGGCTGCCAGGACACAGCCTTTCTCTTTCCATGTGTCCGGAATCCTCAGCTGCTCTATCTCTCCATGCCATCATCTCTGCCTCCATCTCTGGTGTCGCTACTTCTCTGGATAGGGTGTCACATTCCACTTATGCTCTTCTTCCTTGAAGGTCCTAGGGTCCTCTCTTCCTGGACTGTAAGATTAACTACGCTCCCCTTGGTGTTAAAAAAAACTACCTTTACAGTTGTGACAATTGCAATCAGTCATGATTAACAATTACGTACTTTTGAATCATAAAAATCTTATCCCCATCTCCTTTTACCAGACCACTCTAGACAAGATGAAAATTATTCAGTGGGGATTCTATCTTCGTCTGCATACTCTGAAACTAAATTCCCTCTTGAAAACTTGTAATCCAGTTACTTTGTACCTTTATTGCCCCCTCATTTTAGGTAGCCAATGTCTAAGTTTCCCATCCCTATATACCCTGAATACAGAGGGGATAGCATTGATACTTAAATTGAAGACTCCTTCCTTCTGTTGGTATTTTGAGCTACTACATCCTGAGTATAGGTCAAGTTCATTAAATTGTAGCAATTTACTCTCGTTTCCTTTATTAACTTTTTTTTTTTTTTTTTTCTTTCTTCCTCTAGTTGAGTTCTGATTATCAAGTCATCAAGGCTAAGTCAAATGGGTACTATCTGCAGTTTGGATGTTCTTGTGCATCACCCCTCACTTCATATCAGCTGGAAGCGTCACTCTCAGCTCTAGCCCTCTGTGGCTAAGTCCTTGTCCAGGGGCTCAGGTGTCCCCAGGTCTCCCCACACTTCAGATCAACCAGCCCTTCCTCTTCTCTCTCTCTCATCTTCAGGTCAACAGGAGTCTATGGAACGTGGTTAAACTCAGCCTATTTCTTCATTGCTGCCTTCTGATTATCTCTTATATCATTAAATGTGAGAGAGAACTGCCAGTAATGTAGCAGGCTAATTTACTTATTATTATATTAATATGTCTGCTTCTTTAAAAAATTAACGTAAAGTTATATACAAGAAAGTAAATAAAAATGGATACAGTATAGCACTGCCATGAAAAGGAAGAAGAAGAAACCCTAAGTGCTAATACTGCAAGCATGCTAAATAACTAAGACAAAATGTTGTTGCATGACTTTTATTCTGAGAAAGGAAACATCAAATTGTCTACGAGAAGACATTTTCCTGGTAACAAAATCGTAGGAATAATTTTTCAGATAGCTCTTGTTGTTGTTAAGTGCTGTCAAGTCAGTTCTGACCCATAGCGACCCTGGATACGGTTTCCAAGGAACAGCTGGTGAGCAGCTGCTGAGCCTGAACCACTGACCTTGCAGTTCAAATGGCTTTGCAGTTTGGCACACTAACCCACAGCGCCACACCAGGACTCCTGTTGTTGTTGTTGTCAGTTGCCATGGAGTCGGAACCGACTCATAGCAACTCCATGCACAGCAGAACGAAACAATGTCCGATCCTGGGCCAACCTCACTACCGCTGCCACACTTGAGTTCATCAATGATGCCACCTGGCCAATCCATCTCATTAGGGGTCTTCCTCTTTTTCTCTGACCCTCCACCTTACCCAGCATGACATCCTTCTCCAGCGACTGTTCCCTCCGGACAGTATGTGTAAAGTATGAGAGACGAAGTTTAGCCTACACCAGGACTCCTATACAGGCTTAATTTGGCATGGTGCTGTTACGTACTGTCAAGTTGGTTCCAACTCATAGTAACCTTCTGCACACATTATGTTTATGTGCCCAGTCCTGTGCCAGCCTCACAATTGTTACATTTGAGCCCACTGCTGTTGCCACGGTGTCAATCCATCTCATTTTAGGTCTTCCTTGTTTTCTCTCACCTTCCACTTTACCAAACATGATGTCCTTATCCAGCAACTGGTCTCTCCTGATAACCTGAAACATGAGACACAAAGTCTTGCCATTCTGGCTTCTAAGGAACATTCTGGCTATACTTCTTTCAACAGTCCATGGCAGTCCATGGTACTTTTAGTATTTTTCTCCCACACTGTAATTAAAATGAATCGATTTTTTTTTTAAATTCATTTTCCAATTTTCACATGCATACCTTAGCTTGGGCCAGGTGCACTTAGTCCTCAAACTGACAGCTTTTCTCTTTAACACTTTGTGCGGCAGGTATGCCTAATGCAATACACATCATTTCATTTTGTGACTGCTGCTTCCATGAATGCTGAATGTGGATCCAGTAAAATGAAGTCTTTCACAAGTTCAATGTTTTCTCCATTTTACCAAGATGTTATTTATCCACCTAGTTGTGAGGATTTTTGTACTCTTTACACTGAGGAGCAATCCATATGCAAGGTTGTGGTCTTTGATCTACATCAGTAAGCATTTAAGTCCTCCTTTGTGTTCAGCAAGCAAAGTTGTATCATCTGCACATCTCAGGTTATTAATGAATCTTCCTCTAGTCCTGGTGCCATCTTCTTTATATAATCCAGTTTTTTGTATTATTTGCTCGACATATAAACTGAATAAATATGGTGAAAAAATACAGTCCTAGCCCATACCTTTCCAGATTTTAAGCCATTCAGTAGCCTCTTCTTCTGCTTTAATTTGGTTTATATAGTCCTGGTAGTCCAACTCATAGTCCAACTATGAGTTGGAACCAAGTCAACGACATATAACCACAACAATATAATGTATCCATATACAATATAATGTCAAGTTTATATTCCAAAGTTATTTTCATGTAACTTTATTCTTTCTTTCACAAAAGGGCAAGAGTGCAACATAACAGTATATTTTAGACAAACTTGAGAGAAGTCAGTTATATTAATGTGGTACAAATTAGATTGGCCAATAAATTCTTCCCCACTTAACTATGCCATAACAGTCTATCTTTTTACCTATACTTCAGAGCATTGTTTCCTCAATAAAGACAGCAAGTGAGTTACTTCTGACTCACAATGACGATATAGGACAGAGCAGAAATGCCTTATGGGGTTTTTAGTACAATCAGACAATTGGAAAAGTCTATTTTACTTTTTTTTTTTTTTCATATAACTTGTTTTATTACATTGATTATAATCCCCTCCATATACCATCAGTTAAAAGTATTTTTCTTTATCCACTTTAGCATTTTTTTAAAAAAACACACAAACAAAAAACCTCACTCAGGCATATATAATAAATTACATCTCCAAAGGGCACATTCTACAAGTCTGCTCCTGGCCACCAGTTCTTAGTCCTTCTCTTCTTAGTTGAT
>NW_006409013.1:556223-565473 GCF_000296735.1 Chrysochloris asiatica | reverse complement strand
TTCCAACCTTCTAAGTATTCCTTTATATGTGGTTCAGAGTTCTGGGGCCATCCCCTGAGCCTGCTTGGTCGGGTATTCTGTGTTGTTGGTGGTAGAGTTCTCTGCTACACGTCCACCCGATCCGCCATCTTGTTTGTTGTCCCTCGATTTTACTTTATAGCTCTATTTAACTACGGACAGTAAGTAAAAGCTGAACATATGAATTTTATATATTCGTTAACAAAGTATCAGTTTTTTCGAACAGATTTATCGGGGCAAAATTTCATAAATAGTAGAGAATATAGAATCAGATTCAGTGAAGTTTTAGGCACAAAGTATTTGAAAGATTGGTGTTGTTACAGTGCCATAGAGTCACTAATAGCAGACCCATATAAGGTTTGTGAAGAGCTCCTGGTGAGTTTGAACTGCCAACTTTGCGGGTTCTACAGCAACCTTGCCTAATGTTAGTCAGATTTTCAGAGGAATCATTAAATTTTACCAAATGTCCAAAAACAGACTTATATATCACATTAAAGGTTACTTAAATAGTATAAAGGATTTAGGGGGTACTCCACAATACCTGGGACTAAGGGGAAAAGACTTAAAAAAAAAAATAAATACTGTCAATTCAAAAGATACTTTAAAGATACTAATAAACAACATTAAATCTTTAAAAATGGTTACCATTTCTACAGCGCAATTATAGATGAGTTTCTCTGCAGTTACACTGTTGATTTCATCAACAAATCGCTGTTTATCAGAGAAGAAGCGATTCAGCTTTTCTGTAAGTTTCTTGCACATGGTGATGCAGAATTTATATCGTTCATTCAAATTTTTGATGACTGAAAGAAGTGAGATGGGAGTTAATTTTAGTTTATCTTTAGAAATAACAACACAGTGGCATGTACTTTTCCTGCTAATATACTGGGGGGAAATGGAAATCAGACGCTTTCATATGTTCTTTTTGACTTAAGAAAACATTGAGAATAAAGCACTTCTGACTTTCCTCTATCAATTACATGACTAAAAACCAACCTAACAACACCTAGCATCTTTTCCCTTCTGACTAACAGTGTTTAATAACAAAAGTGAGTTCTCATAAACAAAACTTTCTTTCTTGGTGTAACGAGAATGGGGAACCTGAGTACTGCTGGAGCCAAGCTGCCATGCTCACCCGGACCTCACCGTCCACGTCCGCGCTCTCCTGTATCTCACCATACACACTCACCCAGACCTCACCTTACATGCTCTCCCGTACCTTGTTTCACAGCTGTGGACGGGCTCAGTTTCCCGGACTTAATCTGGGCTTTGGCAAGATGTAGAGAAGCTGCTAGCAGCTGTGCTACTTTCATGTACAACACCAGCTGTTCTACCCGCCTGCACCAAGAAGAGACGAAGAGTGTGAGCTACACACCAGAATGGGATCCCCTGAACATCATGTCATGACGAAAATAAACCTTTCTCAGGGAATAGCGGCTTAGGGTTTTTAATGCACAGCACAAATAACCACTGAAGGAAGAAGGCTTAGTATGAAAAAGGGCTAGCGTACACGAATCAACAGTTAGACGTTATTATCAAACACCCTCAACGGTATAATGAACAGGGAAAAGGTAACACTGAAGTTGTATAGTCTCTAAACCAGTGAAACCTAATACAATGAAATGATTTAATTACCCTTCTGAATCTTTTAACCATGTAAGTGCATCTCAGAACACGTTTATAAAAAGCGTAATGAATTTAGAAACGAATGACAAATGAGACACAGACCCCCAGTCTTTGCTCAGTTGGCTGATCTGGTCCACAACCACACTCTCTTGAATCTGGTACAAGGAGACAGCAGATGTGCCCAGCTCTGGATTTCCTCCCCTCATGGCTGTCAGATCCAAGACACACTCAGTAAACATCAGCATCGTATTCAGATGGCGCAAGGTGTCTGTGTGCTCACGCTGTAACAAAGTCAATCTTTCCTTAGAAATTTTCAGAATAGGCATAGGCTCATTTCTGCATATAAACCATAATAACTACTACTGTTTTGCTATACATGTATCAGAATGATCAAAGAATATTCAGATTTTTATATTTCCTAAACCTGAGAAAATATACAAAAATTAAATCTAGGTGAGTACATTGTTTATTTTTTGACTCTTTCTATTGTGAATTATGCAAAGGTTTAAAGATCAAATCATCAGTTTTATATTTAAGAAATCACACACTGTTTCATCTCAATGACTGCCATTCCCTCCATGTAACAGCAGTAATCCCCCTTGTTTAGTGTAGTTCTTATTTCCATTCCGTCTTCCTTCCCAACCCTTCTGAAATTTCTTCTTATATCAATGTTCCCCTTTTGATCTTCCATGGTGACCATACCTTGCCAGGGTTCTTGTATCCTCTATATAGAGCTTCGCTGAAAATGGGGCCATTAGAGTGAGTTCTGGTCTAGATTTGAAGGGTAGTAGAAGGTCATAGTCTCAGATTCCTCCAGTTTCTTACTGACCTCTAAGCCCAGTCTTTTTAATAATTTTTAGTTTTGTTCCGTATTTTCTTCCACGCTATCTGGGCCCTTCTAATGTTATCCATTTCATAACAACAGGGTAGTGGCAGCTGGGTACCATCTAGGTCTTCAGATCTCAGATTCACTGAGACATGGTCATGTGTTCCGGTGGACTAAATGGTTCCAAGCATCTTCAATTTTCATCATTCTTCTTTCCTCCAGACAAGGAGAGACCAATGCACCTCAGATGGCCACTCATGAGCTTTTAAGATTCTAATCACTTCTAACCAAAATAGGATATAGAACATTGTCTTTAGGGACATGCAATGTCAGTTGACCATGGTATTCCCTGAGACTATGGGCCCTGAGCCCCCAGGTCCAGCAACTCGTCTCAAAGTATTCGGTAATTTCTAGGAAGTTTTCATCATTTTGCTCCGTGTATGCTTTACCACATTCATAGGCCTGTTTGCAGCAACAGTAAATACCCATTTACAAATATTGTTGTCAAAACTTTATATATTTGTGGGTGTACTCCCATTCTCCCTTTCACACCCATTCAGCCTGTGTAGCTATCTGTTCATGTAGAACACTGTTGTTGCTTGGCTGTATATACAAGAGTATTTATTTACCTCTATCCCCCCCTTTTAGCCCTTGTATTCCTCTGTGTCTTCACCTGTCTTTATCATTCTTCTGTCAACTTCCCTCTTGTAGATTGCTTTCCCTGTCACCTGAGTTAACATGTGTTTACCCTCTAGCCAATGAATTTATCTCCCTTCCCTCCCACCCCGGTTAATCATCACAGAATGTTTCTTTTAGCATAAAAACCTTGAGTTTTTACAATACTTCTCTCAACGTATTTGTCTTTTTGTGACTGATGAATTTCATTCAGCTTAATGTCCTCCAGGTTCATCCATGCTACGAGGTGCTTCACAGATTCATCATTACTCTTCAATGTTGCACAGTATTCCATTGTTTTTATGCACCAAAGTTTGTGTACCCATTCTTTCAATGATGAGCATTTAGGCTGTCTCCATCTTTTTGCCAGTGCTGCAGTGGACACTGTTGTTGTTGGGCTGTCAAGTCAGTTCCGACCCACAGCAACCCTGTGTCGGGTTTCCGAGAAGTAGCTGAGCTACTTCATGAGTTCCCGATTTTGCAGTTCAAATAAACTTTGCAGTCCAGTGTATTAACCCACAGCGCCACACCAAGACTCCAATGAACACGGTGTGTGCACATATCTACTCATGTCACGGCTCTTACTATTGGGGATATGTATAAAAATAGAAAGATTGCAGGGTCAAAGACATTTCTACTTCCAACTTTTTGAGGAAGTGTCATACAACGTTTATGTTAAATATGAGTACCCACAAAAGTAAGCTACAAAAATATGAGGTCCCTGTGTTTTTATCAGAAAAAACTGAAACATTAAATGATTAAATAATATGCATGAGACAAAAGTAAGGCAAAACTAGTATCAACATTAGATAGTTCAATGACGTTTGACTTTTAAAATATCAGAAATGCTTTAATTTTTCTGATGGTGTTTCAGTCAACCAAAGTATTAGGCCAACTGTCAAATCTCTAAATTTCTATGACCGCTTCAGGTAGTTGAAGGAGCAAGTCTAGACACAGACATTTCAGCATTTAGAGAGGTGACACTTAAAATTGATATTCTAAAATTAATGTTTTCAGATTTGGTTTATGTATTTTAAAATCTCAAGACTAAAAATTTACCGCCCCCCTTTTAATTTAAAAAGGACTAAGAATCTTTCTTAGAGACAGAAGAACCAACCAACGTTTAGGGGGGTGAGGCTCAGAGTAGGGACTCAGGGTTAGGGCTGTGGCTAGGTCTGAGTTAGGCCTAGTCATTCGTTCAGAGTTAGTTAGGACTAGGCTTAGTTGTGCTATAGGTTTGGTGTTTTGCTGTAGGATAAGCACTGGACCTAAAGGTTGGTTAGAACTGCAAGGTCGGCAATTAAAACTCACCAGTCTCCTCGGAAATCTTATATACAGGGTTCGTTATGAGCCAAACTGACTTAATGGCACTTAACAACAAGAAAATGGTTAGTATTAGGGGTAGGGGTCGGGATAGGACTAGGAGTAAGGCTTGGTCTAGTTTTAAGGTTACAATTAGGTTTGTTTTATTTTTCTTGAAATCTACTTGATGTCCTCTTCATTTGGAAGGTCTGTAAATATGTTATTCCCTCTCTTTTGTCATGCATGTTACTCTCAGGTTATTGTTTGTCGTAGTTGGTTCTCTGTCCGAAGAACTCCTTCTAGTATTTTTTGTAAGGTTGGTCTGGTCTTTACAAATTCTTTTAATATCTGTTTCTTTGACAATGTCCTAATCTCATATTTGACGGACAATTATGCTAGGTATATGATTCTTGATTGGCATTTTTTTTTCTTTCAAAGTTTTGTATATATCATCCCATTGTCTTCTTGCCTGCATGGTTTCTACTGAGAAATCAGAGCTTACTCTTATTAGTTCTCCTTTGTAAATAACTTTTCATTTTTCCTGAGTTGCTTTCAGTATTCTTTCCTTGTCTTCGGCTTTGAAAAGTTTGATTATATGTCTTGGTGATTTTCTTTTCGGTATATCCTGCTTGGAGTTTGTTCAACTTCTAGGCGTATCGTCTCATCTTTCATGATGGTTATGGACATTTTCTTCCAACAAGTCTTGGACAATTTTTTCTATGGCTTTTTGTCTCTTCCTATTCTGGAATTCCAATTACACATTAAATTATTCCTCTTGATTGTTGTTATTAAGTGCGGTTGAGTCGGCTACAAAACATAGAGACCCTCAACAGGATCCCTGAGACTGTAAATCTTTGTGGGTACAGAAAGCCTCATCTTTCTCTCATGGAATGGCTGATGTGCTTGATCTGCCAACTTTGTGGGTCACAGTCAAGCGCTTATCCTCTAGACACCACAGTCCACATAAATCTTGTCTTTCTTCAGGTTTTTAAACTATTTTTTCTGACTATTCCTCTAGTAGGTGAATACAAGAGATATTTCTTCACGCTCAGTAATTCGGCCTTCCATTGATTAAATGCTATTTCTTTGCTCTTGCAAAGCATTATCTATTTCTGAAGTCTTAGTATGAATCTTCTGGATTTCTAATCACCATTTTTTATGGCTTCCAAATATTCATTTATCTTATGTTTGTTCTTGTAGTATTTTCCTGAATTTTTTTTCTGTATTCTCCTTGCTTTCCTCAATCTTTCCCTCAGTCCATTGAAGGCACTTAAATGTCATTCTTTAAATTCCTTATTCAGTTCTGATACCATTTCTGACCTTGTATTTTGGTCACGTGTTTGAGGCACTCTGTCTTGTATTTTCATGCAGGCTGAAATGACCTGTTATCTCTAATACATTGTGTTAATATTTAATTAATGATGGTAGGTTGGTTGATGTGACAGAGACTGGATATGTGAATACAGTTCTGTTTGCTATTTGTGTAGTTCAAGGTGGATTCACATGCCTCCAGACCCAGAGGTGGTGTGGCCACCACCCAACCCCAGGTAGAGTACAGAATACACAAGAGAGGGGGTACTACTGGTCTCTAAGTTGGCGAAGACACAGACTGGCCACAACTCCTGGCAGAACCACACCCCTACTATTGCCCCCAACCTCCAACCATATCCTATACTTGGCAGGCTGCTCTATCATGATGGTCATGCCACTCCATGCCAGCTGACAGCCCCACATTTTTCTTCCCTCTCACTGCTCCTCAACTCCACCCCTCTGGCCTATCCTTTTAAGTGTAGAGTTCCAAGATCCCCCATCTGTATCTGTTTCACTTGGTCTCCCAGGTCTTTGTTGCAAAGGGTCTGCTCAGTGAGTGTGCCTACTCCACCATTCTGCCCCAGAAATCGTCTGAACCAACTTTGAACAGGCTCTCTGCTCTCTGACAGAAATTAGGACTTTATGTTCCAATACTGGATCACATACATGTAACAACTGGAATTCTTCTAATTTGGTGGAGACTGAAAAAAACCTGAGGCTTATTTTACTAATCTTAATCCCATATTAGTCATATTTTTTAAATTATTACTAAAATGAGTAAAAAGTCACTACTGAAATCTTTTATGTAACATTTTATAACTTTTATATGAAACATTTAATTCTCATTCATACAAAACAGGAATTTTAGAGAGTGTATGTGAAAAGACAACTTGTTCTTTAATTAGCCTGGAGAGCTACTAATTTAAAAATAACTTTTCTTGTTCTGAATGTGTGCCTTTTCCTAGCTCGAAGAGAGGAAGTCCTATTCTACGAATGGGAAGATCTGATCTACTGGACAAGGTATACGTCTCAGCATTAATGGTGAGAATAACTTTATTTTAACTAAGCTTAAGTGTATTATTTTTCTTATGGGAAAAAAAAAAAACAATATTTAAGAATAAAAATGTATGGCTTCAGGACAAAGATTTTATTCTAAATATCTTATAGTAGTGGTGGTTATGTGACTTGCAGTCAGTTCCAACTCACAGTGACCCTGTATAGGGTTTCTGAGGCTAACTACAAGGTCGGCAGTTCAAACAGACCATCTGTTACTGGGAAACCCTATACAGGGTCAGTACGAGTTAGAACAACTCTATGGTACTTAATAACAACAAAATCTTTACAGGAGCAGAAACTCTCATCTTTTTCCTATGGAGCAGCTGGTAGTTTCAAACTGCTGACCTTGTGGTTAGCAGCCCCACTGCATAACCACTATGATACCAGGGTTAAAAGCAGTAACTAAAGTTGAATTAACAAAAATAAAGAACACCTACTTACATCACTGCTGCTAAACAATGTACTGGGAAATAAGCAAGGAAAAAACAAAAACAAAAAATAGATAATGGACTTTATAAAAATTAAAAACTTTTTTTGTATCAATGGATATAATCAAGGAAGTTAAAAGGTATCCTACAGAATGGGAGAAAATATTTGGAAATAATTTATGTGCTAACAATAGTAATATCCAGACTACATAAAGATCTACTACAACTCAACCAATCAGTCTTGGAAGAAGAACAGGCAGAATGCTCCTTAGAAGTGGCAGTACTTCCTAACTCAGGGAGTCCTGGGAGCAGAGTGGATTACGAGCTGGGCTACTAATCTAAAGGTCAGTAGTTCAAATCTACCAGCTGCTCATGGGAGAAAGATTTACAGCCTCGGAAACCCGATTCATGGTCATCATATGAGTCAGAACTGACTCCACAGCACACCACCACCACTACTACCGAAGACTCAGAAGCGACTTGATGTTGGTTAGACTTTACCTAACAACAGCAATGCAACTTAACAACAAAGAGACATCATCCAATTAAAAAATGGACAAAATACTTGAGCAGGTATTTTCCCAAAAATCTACACAAATGGTCAGTGGGCATCCATCACTAGTCATTTAATGTTGTTAAGTACCGTTGAGTTGGTTCCGACCCATAGTGACCCTGTATAGGGTTGCCAAGGAGCGACTGGTGGGTTTGAACTGCCAGCCTCACGGTTCAAGTTGCCTTGCAGTCCAGCACCTTATCCTGCAGACCATACCTAATGACTCACGTGTCATTAGGGAACTACAATCAAAACCCATTTCACACTCACCAGGTGCCTATTATCCCAAAATACAAAAGGTCCTAAGTGTTGGGGAGGATATCGCTGCTGGTGGGAAAGGTGTAATGATGCTGCTTCTGTGGATACTATGGAAAAGTTTGGCAGTTCCCCAAATGTAAAACAAAATTACCATAGGACTCAGCAATGCCTTATCTAGGTACAAGAGGATTAAAGTAAAAAAGTATTGTTACTAGTGTTCGAGTCAAAGATGCATGTGTTTATTCCAGACAAAAGGTGTTTCCACATGTCTCTGTAAACAGACAAGTTATGTCAGTAATACCCTTGTCTTAGTCTCATTATGGTCCCTTGAAAAAAGGTTCTGGGGGAATTTTCTGGGCCACTTAAATTCAAGGCACAGAGGTGAGCTTGTAAGGTTTTGCTGTTTTTGAAATTCCAAAGAGGTGATCTCGATAGATTGTTCTCAGAGGACAGAGGCCAAGGAATATTTTTCCATTATGACAATGCACCTGCTCATTCTTTGATGGTAGGTACAGGATGTGCTACAGAATTTCTTTGGGAACATTTTGACATTTTTATTTAGTAAAAATTTTTATGATTTTGTAGCAATAAATTCTGACTCACCCTTGTATATTCAAAACAACTGAAAGCAGGGACTGAGAAATACCCTAGCACAGCAGCGTTCACTGCAGCAATCTTCCTACCAGTCAAAAGGTGAAACCAACCTAACAAAGGCTAATTCAGCCCTAAAGACCTATGATACTGTCATGTGTGTTATAACATGAATGCATTTGCAGAAGGGTACCGTTGCTATTTGGAGTGATGTACAAGTTTGGGAACTGGGCAGAGGTGATGGATGCACAACATGGAGAACGCAATTAATGTCACCAAATTGTACACTTAAAAATAGCTAAAATGGCAAGCTTCCTGTTACCTATATTTACCATAAAGAAAAAGTACAAAATGTGGCCCTGCCTATGAATCAGAGCTTGTTGTGGATGAACATCACAGTCAACATTATTCTAAACATTTATCAGTGATGTTTATCATAGATGAAGAAAAACTTAAAACAAAAACAACTGTAAGCACTGCTCAACAGTATTTTGCTCTTTAGTCATCACTATAACACTCTCATAGAGCATCCAAGTTTATCTTTAATCATCACTGTAACACTCTCATAGAGCGTCCAAGTTTATCTTTAATCATCACTGTAACACT
>NW_006409013.1:547830-556113 GCF_000296735.1 Chrysochloris asiatica | reverse complement strand
TCTCATAGAGCGTCCAAGTTTATCTTTAATCATCACTGTAACACTCTCATAGAGCGTCCAAGTTCATCTTTAATCATTACTGTAACACTCTCATACAGCGTCCAAGTTTATCTTTAGTCATCACTATAACACTCTCATAGAGCGTCCAAGTTTATCTTTAATCATCACTGTAACGCTCTCATAGAGCGTCAAAGATTATCTGAGCCCAACACAAAGTCTTTCCTTTACCTCCATCAGTGTCTCCTCAGGCAGTTCAGGAGCTTCAAAGGTGATGAACCCCTCTAAACTGGGGGGTGAAGCACCGTAAGGCATGTATCTCAGGCTGGGAGTAGCCTCTGCTTGTGGAGGGGACGATCCTGAACACACCCCAGGTGGGGAGCCCATATATACACGGCCACTCACAGAGCAGAGGGAGCCTCCAGAGCTGTTGGACCCCACTGCAAGGAAACACAGACATAAGGAATAGTTTCCAGAGTTCGTTCCTGAAGTCAGAGGTTCTCAGAGCAACGTCTACTTGCATGTATAGAATAAAACCTATTATTAACAATGAAGGAGATGTTAAAACGGTATTGAAGTTTATCACAATTGTTTTTACGTTTCCACGCTCACTCACCTGTCAGTTTGTCAATAACATGGTGGTCTGTATGTTGCTGGAAGCTATGGAAATGGGATTTTAAATTCCAGCAGGGCCACCCAATGGTGGATAGGTTTCAGTGGAAATTACAGACCAACACAGACGAGGAACAAAGGCCTGGTGAAGTGATCGCCTTCTAAAAATCAGCCAATGAAAACTTTATGGATCACTGTGGAACAATGTCCAACTCGCCAACTGTCATCAGGAGGGATGATCAATTGTTAAGAGGACATCGTGTTTGCTGAAGTAGAGGGTCAGCAAGGCACAGAGTCCCTTAGCAAGACAGATTGCTACAACAGTCACAAGGATGGACTCTAATATGGCAGCAGCTGTAAGGATGATGCGAGACTGGGTTAACATATGGTTAACATGATCAGGTGACCCAATGACAGCTAATATCATCATGTATAGATTTCACAGTAATCATCATACCCTTTCATATTGTTTTATACAAATTAATAGCACATACATTTCTCCATGTTATCCCTTAATCTTCATAATTATACAAACACAGGCTAGCAGGTCCCTAAATCTACATAGGTCATTTTCTTAGCTAACTTTTTAGAGTACTGGCATGGCATTGTGGGATAAGCACTGGACTGCAAGATCAGTTTGAACTGCAAGTTCAGTGGTTCAAACTCACCAGTGGTTCCTTGAGAACCCTATAGAGTGTTGCTATGAGTCAGAACCACCTCGACAGTACTTAACAACAACTTTTAACTTATGGCATTTACACTATATCTAGTTTTCTCACACTACAAATAACACTGTAATGAAGATAGTTTTCCCTTTCTCTTGAATGGTTTATTTGTGATAAATTCTCCAAAGTAATTTGAACAGGAATTTGATTGCCAGGATTGTAAGTGTTTTACAGCTCTGCCTGAAAATTGCCAAATTGTTTTTTAAAGCAGCAGTGAGGAAACTCACACATCACACTACAACCTCAACAACACTGGTTTAGTTCATAGATATAACAACATCCAGTCTCATAGCAACATGCAAGCCACAACAGCAGGAAGGCTGGTGGATGGAGTCAGAAAGTACTGATGACCGGCTAAATGTGTACAGGATGAGGTGAAAAGATTGGCATAAAAATAGCAAATCATGCAAAAAATCCTATTAGTATCAAAAAATGCACTGGGTATAAGATAAAAAGCCTTCAGTATAAGCTGAGAAGCACCCTATGTGTATAGCTGCTTTATCGTGGGGAATTCACATTTATATCATGGTATTATAATATCCCCTATCTCCTACTGTCATCGAGTCGACTCACACTCACAGCAATTGTGAATAGGGTTTCCAAGGCTATAAATCTTTACAGGAGGAGAACCTCTCATCTTTCTCCCAAGGAGTAGCTAGAGATTTGAACAGCTGACCTTGTGGTTACCAGTCAGTACTTATACTACAATGCCACATCAGGACTCCTATTATGATACTATTATATGGTAGCGTAGTGGTTACGAATCGGGCTGCGAACCTTAAGGTCAGCGGTTCGAAACTACCAGCTGCTCCGTGGGAGAAAGATCAGGCTTTCTACTCCCGTAAAGATTTACATCCTCGGAAACCCTGTACAGGGTCGCTATGGGTCGAAACCGACTCGACGGCACTTAACAACAACAACATATATATGTAAATATATATATATATGAAGATGACTCTTTTCTTTACCTTAAAGGATTATATGGAATAAATATGTTGTTGTTATGTGCTGTGAAGTCAGTTCCAACTCATAGTGACCCTGCCTAGAGTTACCGAGGACTGACTGATAAGCTTGAACCACCAACCCTGTGGTTCAAGCTGACTTTGCAGTCCAGCACATTAACCCACAGAGCCACACACCAGGACCCCAGGAATGAATTGTTGTTGTTGTCAAGTCCCATCAAGTTGGTTCTGACTCATAGCAACTCTATATAGGGTTTCTGAAGCGCATCTGGTGAATTTGAACCGCCAACCTTGCGGTTCAAACCGACTTTGCAGTCCAGTGCATTAACCCACAAGGCCATATCAAGACTCCAGAAATAAATTAGGCAACAATTATTTTTAAACTTTTGAAAAGTAAATCTTACAATGACTTACTTAGTGCTATAACTCAGACAAGTTACTTAACCACTTTGGGTTTCCATTTGCTTACCAGTAACTTACGACAAGCTATCAATGAAATGTAACAAATTAGGCAACAATTATTTCAAAACATTTAAAAAGGAGAGTGCTATTATATATTCCTTACAAGCCTTCAAGGTTAAGAAAACAAAGCCCAGAGAGGTTACATCACTTATCTAAGTTACAGAATTCAGTATTTATCAGAACATTACCCTCCAAATACTAGCTGAAGGTTGTAGTAATATCTTACCTGAAGTTGTTCTTGTTCGAAGTACCATATGGGTACCAGTGGGGACCGTGGCACTGTGTGGCGGTGACCCTACAGTGAACAGGACAGTCCTAGAGCTTGCTGCAGCTCCTACAGGAGGTGTCAGGACAACGCCACATGTTCCGGCCGGAGCTACAATATAAAGGTACAAAATGGCACGTTACTTCAGTAGTGCTAATCTCGGGTGGGATTACAGTGAGACCTTCATTCTTATATGAGTTATTTTTTCAAAAGAACATTTATTACTCTTAAAATCAGAAAACAATATAGCAAATCTATTAAATTTTTTTGTATGTAACAAGTGAAGTAGCTGAATCAGTAACAAAAAGCCTCCCAACAAAGAAACATCTGGGATCAGATGGCTTCACAGGGGAGTTCTACTGGTCATTTAAGAACTCACGCTAATCTTGTTCAAACCCTTGCCAAAAGAAGAGTTTGTCTGATACCAAGGCCAGACAAAGTCACCAGGAAAAAAAGAAAGAACAAATCAATTATCCCTTAGAATACTGACATCAACATCCTCAACACAGTATTAGCAAACACAGTCTAGCATCATATTAATAAAATTACACATCATGATTAAATGTGACTTATTCTAGGAATGTAAGCATGGCAACATTAGAAAATCAGTCTCATAATATAATAAATATAAGACAAACTGGATTTCCACACGCAGAAAAATCAAACAGGATACTTACCTCACATTATATACCAGGGCCACTGAGGTGACTATGACAAACAGCAACCCTATATAGGGTCTCCAGGAGTCCTGGTGTGGTAACTGTGAGTTAATGCACTGGACTGCAAAATCGGTTTGAACTGCAAAATTGGCGTTTCAAGCTCACCAGCTGCTCCTAGGAAACCCTATACAGAGTTGTTATGGGTCAGAATTGACTCGACGGCACTTAATAGGGTTTCCAAGGCTATAAATCTTCCTGGAAGTAAACATCCTCATCTGTCTCCTTCAGAGCCTCTGGTGGGTTTAACCTGCAAACTTTGCAGGTACCAGTCCAGGGCTTACACTACAGTGCCACCAGCTCCACCTTGCACCACATACAAAAGTTGAGTCCAAATGGACTAAATCTAAATCTAAATCCACCAAGTTTTTTGTGAGAATACAGGAGCCGGGATCTCAGGACCATCAAGAAAGAAGAGCCTGAGACCCTATCTAGAAAAATGGCCTCAGCAGAAACGGTAGCAAAAGCAATGGCATGAAGAGATAGAGCAACTGTGGACTATAGGCTCCTGGACTGAAAAAGGCTGTGTGCCTGAGGCAGGAAGCTGGCTTTCAGAATGTGGCCTTTAGACATTTAAATGAATATATCGTTTCCTTTCATATGCGTGTATCAAATAGTTTTGCTGTGTTGATTTGTGAAAAATTAGATGTAAAAGGGAAGAAGCCACAGGGAGGATTAACTGTTGTTACAGGGAGGGGATTGTAATCATTGACATGAAACACAATGTATGATTGCAGGGTCATGACTGACTTGACGGCACATAACAACAATCCAGGTTCTTGGTTTATTTTCTCAGCATACAGATTCACTAAGTATGGTGAAAGGATACAATGGAGTAATGCGAATGGCGCACACCTGCCTTCATTGTAAACTATACAGTATCCCTTTTTCTGATTGCCTCTTGGTCTATGTACAGGTTCCTCATGAACACAATTAAGGGTTCTGGAACTTCCAAACTTCACAATGTTACCCATAGTTTGTCATGGTCCACACAGCTAATAAAGCACAAGTAAACAACTTTCTGATACAAGATCCATCTGACGTAGCAAGGGATATCATCTAACATTCATCTGATATCCCTAGTTTCACATCCTCATTTGAATCGGGCTTGAATTTCGGGCAGCTCCCAATTGATGTATTGCTGCAATCATTTTTGGATTATATTCAGCAAGAATTGACTTACATGTGATATGATACTGTTTAATGATTTCTGCATTTCATTGGGTCACCTTTCTGTGGACTGGGCACAAATAGAGATTTCTTCCACTTGGTTGGCCCGTTAGCTGTCTTCCAAATTTCTTGACAGAGTCCAGTAAGTGCCTCCAGCGCTTCTGCTTCAGCTTATTGAAAGATTTTAAGTTGTATTTTGTCAATTCCTAGAGCTTTGCTTTTTGGCAATGTCTTCAGTACAGCTTGGACTTCTTCCTTCAATACCAGTGGCTCTTGATCATATGCTACCACTTGAAATGGTTGAACATAGACAAATTCTTTTCGATCAGTGACTTTGTGTATTCTTTCCAACTCCTTTTGATGCTTTCTACATCATTCAATATTTTATCCAAGGAGTACTTCAATATTACCTGTCCAGACTTGAACTTTTCTTCAGTTCTTTCAGCTTGAGAAATTTAATACATTAAAATACATTACTTTATTTTCTCAAGCTGGCCTTTGAAATTTCCTGTTTAGATCTTTTACTGCCTCATTTTTTCCATGTGCTCTAGCTTCTCTATGCTTCAGAGCAAATTTCAGAGTCTCTTCTGACATCCATTCATCTTTTTCTTTCTTTCCTGTAAAACTGAAGACCTTTTGCTTTCTTCTTGTATGATGCTTTTGATATCAAGGTCATATTTTGGCTCTCATGAACTTGCCATCATTTTCTTCAGCTGTAACTTTCTTTTCTTCATATGAGCAACTGATGATTTGTTCCACATCTGTTTCTGGCCTTGTCTTGGCTGATGATATTGAGCTTCTCTACTGTCTCTTCCTAGAGATGTAGTCAATTTGATTCCTGTGTATTCTATCTTGTGAGGTTCATGTGTTTTTTAAAAAGGATATTTTCAATGAATAAATTCATTGGTTTTTCAAAATTCTATCACGTGATCTAAAGCATCATTTCTATCACCAAAGCCATATTTTCCAACTACTGATACTTTTTCTTTGGTTCTAACTTTCACATTCCAAACACCAGTTTGGAATTATCAATGCATCTTGACTACATGCTTGGTCAATATCTGACTGAAGGAGTACAATTCTTCAATTTCTTCATCGCTGGATTACCCAGTAAATATAATGGCACTACTGACTTATCTTCCTTGTATGGACAGTATTCTAGCACAGACAACATTGTATTTTAATATAATAGATCTTGAAATGCACTTTTTGACGATGAATGTGATGCCATTCCTCTTGAATTTGTCATTCCCAGTATAGTAAATCATCTGACTGTCCAATTCAAAATGGCCAATGTCAATCCATTTCAGCTTACTAATTTAATGCCTATATATCTATCTTTATGTGTTCCATTTCATTTTTGACAACTTCCAAATTTTCTACATTCCATGTTCCAATTATTAATGAATGTTTGCATCTATTTCATCTCATTATTGTATCCCAACAGCAGATGAAGGTTTCATAAGCTGTGCTCCATTCATACCATTATGGTCACCTCTACTTTGAGAGATGGTAGTTCTGTCCCAGTTGTACTTTGCAAGCTTTCCAACCTAAGGGGCTCTACTTACAGGCACTACATCTGACAGTGTTCCACCGCTATTCATGTTTTCGTGGCTAACCAATCAGAAGTAGGGTGCCTCTCTTCCTAGTCAGTCGTAGTCTCGAAGCTCTGCTGAAACATGTCAACCAGGGTGATCTTGCTGGTATAAAGTGGCACAGCTTTCAGCATTACAACAACACACGGAACTACAGTAAGACAAACTGACAAAACTGTCCCCCTGAAGTCAAGTTTAAACTAATCAATTGTTTAGCTCAAGGAGTAAAGGTTGTCACCATTGTGTATTGTGTAATTAATAAAAATCTATATAAGATGAAACTGTCAATAGCTATTTTAAAACACAGATGCAATTAGTCAAGTAGTAAGAATGCTGACACAATGTGAAGATTGTTACTAATATCACTGATCATTATATAAAATATAGAATATGAATGGGCTATTGGTTCACTTGCTGATGTAGCGCAACTCAAAATGACAACAGTAATAAACATCCATCAGTAATCAATCAGAATGCGGAATATACAAATTATGAACCAAGAAAAACTGCAAGTAGTCAACAAATACAGCCAGAATGATCTTAGAGGCTAGGATGCAGAGACTTTGTCATGTGTTCTTTGTATGTGTTACCAGGATGGACCAATCCCTGGAGAAAGACATCATGCGTGGTAAAGTAGAGGGTCAGTGAAAAAGAGCAACACCATCAATACGATGGAACTCAAGAGCATGCCTCAGTGAACAGAAAGGCAAATTGGCAAAACACAGTCCACCACACACACAAAGAAACGTTCTACATCATACTCTGGTGAATAGCAACTGGACCCTTAAAAGTGCTAAAACTAGGTCAAGCCAAGCCTCTTTAGGTATACAAGAACAAAGATGTCAGACTTTGAGAACTAAGGTGCGCCTGACACAAACCATGTTATTTTCACAGCTTCATATGCATGTGCCACCACTCGTGTGTTGTGGCTTGTGTGTTGTCGTGATTCTGGAAGCTATGCCACCAGTACTGTAACAACCAGCAAAGTCAATCATGATGGACGGGTTTCATCTGAGCTTCTAAACAAAGACAGACTATGAAGATGGAGACACGGACTACTTCCGAATATTTATAGTCACTGAAAGACTAATGAATAGTAGAAGAACACTGTCATATAGCACCAGAATACTGACTGACTACTAAGACATGATGAAGAGCACCAGAAGATGAGCCGTTCAGGCTGGAAGGCACTCAAAATACGACTGAGGAAGAGCTGCCTCCTCAAAGTAGAGCTGACCGTGATGACAAGAATGGAGTAAAATCATTTGCTAATAAGAGGCACAACTCAAAATCTAGTGAAAGAGCTGTAAACATTCATTAATAATCCGAATATGCAATGTACGAAGTATGAATCTAGGAAAGTTGGAAATTGTCAAAAATGAAATGAAATGCATAATATACATTAAGATCGTAGGCATTAATGAACTGAAATGGACTGCTAATGGCCATTTTGAATCATAATCACACAACTTACTATGTCAAAAATGACAAATTGAAGAGGAAGAGCATAGCATTAATGATCAAACTGAACATTTCCAGATCTGTTTTGAAGCACAACGCTGTCTGTCTGTGAGAGAATAATATCCATGTATGAGGAGTCCTGGTGTCATGCTGTGGGTTAATGTGCTGGACTGCAAGTCGGTTTGAACCGCAAAGTTGGCAATTCAAGCTCACTAGCCACTCTTGTTGTTGTTGTCAGGTGCCATCGAGTCGGAACCGACTCATAGCGACTCCATGCACAGCAGAACGAAACAATGTTCGATCCTGGGCCAACCTCAC
>NW_006409013.1:510168-545317 GCF_000296735.1 Chrysochloris asiatica | reverse complement strand
TCATTTTTGACCACTTCCAATTTTCCCAAATTCATACTTCGTACATTCCATGTTCCAATTTTCAATGGATGTTTACAGCTGTTTCTCCTCACCTTAAGCTGTTGCCCATCAGCAAATGCAGGTTCTGTGTGCTCTTAGGAAAATCTAAACAAGGTCACTGTGGGTTGGAATCAACTTGACGGCACTTAACAACCACCAACAACAACATATAAATAAAGAAGAGATTGAAGTTGTCCAGGACTTCATTTTGCTCAGATCAACCATCAACACTCATGGAAACATCAGTCAAGATTTCAAACGACATAATGCATTAGGCAAAACTGCTGCACAAGGCCTGTTTAAAGTTCTGAAAAGCAAAGATATTAGTTTGAGGGCTAAGGTATGCCTGACCCAAGCTATGGTATTTTCAATAAACTCATATGCATGCGCAAGTTGGACAGTGAATAAGGAAGACCATAGAAGAATTGATGCATTTGAGTTATAGTGTTGGAGACTATTTAGGGTATCATGCCAAAAGAAGAAACCAAATCTGTTTTGGAAAAAATACAGTCATCGTGCTCCTTGGAAGCCAGGGTAGTCAGACTTTGTCTCTCATACTTCGGACATACTGTCAAGAAGGATCAGTCCCTGGAGAAGGATATCATGTTTGGTGAACTGGAGGGTCAGAGGAAGAGGAAAACCCCAATCAGAAGGAGTGGCACAGTGGCAACAACACTGGGCTCAAACATAGCAACGACTGTTAAGTTGGCGCAGGACCGGGAAGTGTTTCACTGTGCTGTGCATAAGGTCACTATAAGTCGGTACCAACTGATGGCATCTAACAACAACATAAGCACGTGAAAGCTGGACAATGAATAAAAAAAACCCCAGAAAGGCAAAAATTAAAAGTAACATGGATTGCCAGAAAAACAAACAAATCCCTAGTACTTTGGACACATCATCCAAAGGGTCCAGACCCTGGAGGACATCACGCTAGGTCAATGGAGGGTCAGTGAAAAAGAAGACACCCAACGAGACCGCTTAACACAGTGGCAGTAGCAGTGGGCTCAAGCATAACCACTGTGAAGATGGCTCAGGACCAGACAACGGTTCATTTTGTTGTGAATAGGGTCACGACGAGTTGAAACTGACTTGATGGAACCTAACGACGATTCTTTTCCCTAAGGTATTTTCTCAAGCAACAGTTTTTACTGTGGGTAACTGACACTTCATGATGATGTCAAAGAGAAATATTAGGTCAGTCATCATTCTACTTTGATTTTGAGGTTTTTCTTATACATGAAAACAAGTATTTACTGTAAAAATTCCTGATAAAATCCAGCTACAGGCTTTTGTTTATCTTATTTTTAAAAACCTTTTTACTGTGATTGAGGCAGGGTAAGATGGCAGACTAGGCAGAAAAGCTGTGCAGACCGTCAGCAGCAAGGATACAGAACACCGGCCAAGACAAATTCAGAGGATGGTTCTAGAACCCTGAGCTTCAGATGAAGGGAAGGTGAGGTGGATCGAGCACTTCCTGGGAGACAGAGTTGGACAGGAATGGCAAGAGAAGAAGAGACTGCTCAACAGTGACGGCTATAGCCATCTTGAGGCATTTGTAAGCAGTTTGAGACAAGAAAACGTATCTGTGGCTCACAGAGACAAAAGTGTGATTTTTCTCGCCCCTCTGGGTTCCCCCACACTCTTCTGGAGACCAGCGGTGTCTATCCTTCACCAGAATACACCCCACTTTCCAGGTGGTTGGAGTCGCTCTGAGGGTGTGAATCCCCCTGGGTGGGAAGGGCTAACTGCAATAATACCACTCAGGCAAACCCTGCTCCAAAACTGCTAAAGTGGCTGGCGCTGGCTAGCCCTGGACTGGTTCTCATGAGGAGAAGCAACTGAATGGAGGGCTATCAGTGCCACACAGGTACAGTGGGGCCATCTGAACTTTCTCAGGCTGGGAAGACAAGAGGCCAGTATTGGTGGCGTGAAAGCAGTACTCAAGTTTTTTATTTTCTTTACCTTCTTCTTTCTGCATTACTATATTTTTTTTTTTTGCTTGGTTGTTACTTTGTTTTTCCTCTCTGCTATGGATGTATTGTATCTTCTTGCCTTCCCCAACAGGAGAGAGCAACTGTGGTCCCACAACCCAACCACAGTAGTACACTCTAAATTCCCACCAACTGGGCTAGAGTCAATACCAGCTGTTATACACTGGATTAATGCTAAAAAACAATCTTGCTAAATCCATTTCTGCTGAATGACACGAGCAGAAAACACAGAATAGTGTACAAGCTCATCTCTTGATCACATCCACCAGGAAGTAGTTGGTGAGTATCTAAGAATATACATACATTCATCAACTTAATACAAATACAACCACACCACAATGCCTCAAAAGTAAAAGACATTATCTGTTCACAAGAAGGAAACAAGATAGAGTAGCTCAAAGCAAAGACCAAGAGACAGAGCTAGAAAATGTTTTTGAGGAAAAAGAGGCACTGGAACAACCTAAAAGAGAATTCAGGAGAATAATATTTAGGTACCTGCATATGACTGACAGAAAGGTCAAGGAAAACAAGAAAGAATTCAGAAAAGCAGTACAGGAAAAATCAAACAAAACAGATAAAGACGAGACAATATAAAACCTGCAAACACAAATCCAGAAGGTTACTACTAAGAAACAAGAACTGGACAATACACTGAAAGGGCAAAGGAGTAACATTGAATCACTGGAAGCCACAATTAGTGAGATGGGAGATAAATCTCTGAATATCTGTAAGCTAGAAGAACAGTCAGGGGAAAAAAAAAAAAAAAGTCTGTAGCATGCACAAGATTCATATGGAATGTAGAGGTGATCAAAATTCCAGAAGAGGAAGAGAAAAGGAAAACCACAGAAGAGATAGTCAAAGACCTGATGGAAGAAAAATGTCCCTAACATCATAGAAGGTAAGAAGAGCAACATTCAAGAAGCTGGATGTACCACAAACAGGATACAACCCAAAGGAAAATCACCAAGATATATCATAATCAAGTTCTCCAAAATCAAAGACAAGGAAAGAAACCTGAAAAGCAGCTCTGGAAAAACAAAATGGCACCTACCAAAGAAAAGAAATAAGATTAACCTCTGATTTATCAGCAGGCAAGAAGGCAATGAGGAGATGTATAAACACCCAGAAAGAAAAAAACGGCCAAATAAGAATGATATACCCAGCAATCTGTCCCTCAAATACAACAGCAAAATTAGTTCATTTTCAGATAAATAAATTAAAGGAATTTGTAAAAACCAAACCAACAGTACAAAAAATACTTAAGGGAACCAACAACAAAAACTAACAACCGGAGAATAACATACATGGCAACACCATCCAGAAGACAATCCAGATTCAGAAGAATCCAGAGTAAAGCAAAGCTTGTTGTTGGTGTGATGTGCCGTGGAGTCGGTTCCAACTCATAGCGACCCTGTACAGGGTTTTAGAGGCTGGAAATCTTTATGGGAGCGGAAAACCTCATCTTTCTCCGGCGGAACAGCTGGTAGTTTCGAACTGCTGGCCTTAAGGTTCGCAGCCTGATTCATAACCACTACGCTACCAGAGCTCCTTAAAACAAAGCTACAAGACTGAAAATAAGGAATCAGAGAGATCTATCTATAATAAAGATAACTACAAAACAAAAACAGGGAAAAGTATAGTTATAGATTTTGCAATGGCAAGGAAGTCAAGTAGATTTCAAAATGGAGAAGAAACTAATAAATTACAGGGTAACCGCAAAGAAACTTAATAAACCTTCAAATCAAGAAAAGGAAACCCAGATGTAGGGCAAAATAGTAGAGTAGGCAGAAAGGATGTAGGGACCCTCTGCCACGAACACAAGAAAAACCTGAATGAACATGGCCCTCAAACTCTGAGGATCAGATAAAGGGATAGAGACATTGGCTGAGTGCTTACTGGGAGAGAAAGTTGGCCTGACACAGTAATAATGGAGGTGACTGCTTAGCTGTAGTGACCGCAGAATCTGCTGCAACCAATTTGAGTGTCGGTTCTGTGAGCGGCTTTAGAGACAAGAAAACATACCTGTGGCTTCGAGATACAAAGATGAGATTCCCCTACCCCTTCGGGTTCTCCAAATTGTACAGCATACCTCCAGGGAAGTACTCACATTCCCAGTGGGCGGGGCCTCAATGAGAGTGTGAGGGAGGAGGAGCTGAGTACAATTAACCCCACTAGGACAGACCCTGCTCCAATTTTGCAAAACTGGTCCTTGTCAGCCCTAGACTAACTCTTAGTCAGAGAAGCGGCTTAATGGAAGTGTGGGGTACAGAAGATGGACTGGATATCATTGCTAGACAAGTGCAGAGGGACCATTTTGAACTTCCTTGGGAGTACTGAAGGCCAGAGACCAGTAAGCGGCCCAGTGGCTTACCACTTATTGGTAGAGAAAAAGCAGTAGCCAGTTTTTTGTTTATTAAGTTTTTGTTCTTCTTTTTGCATTATTACTTGATTTGACTGTTGTTATTTTCTGGTTTGTTTGCTTGGCTTTTCTCACATGGATGTCTTTTCTCACATGGATGTCTTTTCTTGCTTCACCTGACAGGAGACAGCAGCTGCAGCCATACAAGCCAACCACAGTAGTACCTTCTAAAACCACACCAACTGGACTAGCATCAATACCAGCTGCTATCAACAGGATCAATGTCAACAACCAACAGCTGCTATATCCACCTTTATGTCCACCCTTAGTTGAACAGCAAGAACAACGAACAGATACTAGTGAATAGTGCATGAGGACATCCACCAGGATTTGAACCAACGGAAGTTAGAATTAGTGAGATGGCAGATAAATCTCTCAACACTAGTAAGATAGAAGAACAATCAGAAAAATGAAAAACTCTGAAAACAGCCTAAGATTCATGAGGGACAACATGAAAATGAATAACCCACAGGTGAACAGAATTCCAGAACAGGAAGAGACTAAGAGAAGCACAGAAAAGACAGTTGAAGAGCTACTGAAATACATTTCCCTGATATCATGAAAGACGAGAAGATAAGCATTCAAGAAGCTGCAGGAAACCCAAACAGGACAGAACCCAAACAATAATCACCAAGAAATGACATAATCAAACTCTCCAAAACCAAAGTCAAGGAAAGCAGCCTGAAAGGAGCTCAGGAAAAAGGAAAACCAATGAGATCAAGCTCTGACTTCTCAGCAGAAACCATGTAGGCCGCAAGAACGCAATGAGGAGACATATACAAAACTGAAAGAAAAAACCCCCGACCAACCAAGAATAGTATTCCTGTCAAAGCTGTCCCTCAAATATGACTGCAAAAATATGTCATTTCAAGGTAAACAGAAATTAAAGGAATTTGTGAAAACCAAGCCAACTTTACAAAAAACATTAAAGAGAGTACTCTGGACTGAAAATCAACAAGAGCAGACAATAATGACAATGACTGTAGAATGACATACGTGGCAAAAGCACGTAGAATGAAATCCATATATAGAAGTATCCAGAGCAAAACAAATCAACAAGACTGAAAACAGGAAATCAGAGGCATCAGTCTATAAAACTATAAAGCAAAATGAAGGAAAAGTAGTTACAGAATTCCAACTGGCAAGGAAGTCAAGTGTATTTCAAGATAGATTGTTTCAAAATGGGGAAAAAATTAATAAATTATGGGTAACCCCAAAGAAACTGAATACATCTTTGAATTAAATCAAGAAAAGAAAACCTATGAACATTTGGCAAACCCTAAAAATATGAAGACATTGACAACAATATGCACACACACACACACACACACACACAAATAACTCAGCAGAGAAAAACATGCGGAACAAAGACAGCAACTCAAAAAAACCACACAACAATATTACTGCAATCAGTTCATATATATTGATAACTGTGCTGAATGTCAATGGATTAAATGCACAACTCAAGAGACAGAGAGTACTAGCAGAAAAGATAAGAAAACTGGATCTTTCAAGTTTCTGTCTACAAGAGACACGCCTTACAAACAAATATTAAAGAATGGAAAAAACACATCAAGCAAATGGCAACTAAAAACTGAGCAGGAATAGCAATGTTAATTTCTGATAAAATAGACTTTATGGCAAAAACTAGTATAAGAGGCAAAGAAGGCATTATCTCATGATTAAAAGGTAAATTAAACAATAGGACATAACCATAATAAATATCTATGCTCCCAATGAAAGAGCCTCAAAATACGTAAATCAAACTCTACTAGAATTGAAGAACTATACAGATAACTCTACAATAATTTATTTTAATACATCTCTTTCAAAAAAAAGAAAATCACCAGAAAAAAAAAAAAAAAACACCCTCAAAGACACGGAGGAACTAAATTAAGCAACACAATGAATTAACTTGACCTCATAGATTTATATAGAGCATTCAACGCCATTGGTGAGCTAACACAATATATGTGTTGCAGCACAACACACAGTCTTTTCCAGTACACATGATACATTTTCCAGAATACATCATACATTAGTTCTCAAAGCAAGTCCCCATAAACTTAAAAATATTCAAATACTATAAACCATCTTCTCAGATCACAATAATTTCTATACAACTATAAATGAGATCAAGGAATCAAAAGCAAATACATAGAAACTGAATTAAAGTTACTGGGTAATAGAACAAATAAAAGTGCTTTGAAGCAAATGGAAACAAAAACACAATATACCAAAACCTTTGAGACATAGTAAAAGCAGTTAATGAAAGGGGAATTTATAGCAATTAATGCACGCATCAAAAAAGAAGGATCAGGTCCTTCCAGGAAGACGGAGGACTAGATGGACACAATGCAGGGACCTACTACAAGAAACATAAGAGAGCTAGCCTGCCAGCTAGAGAAACATGAGGCTTTCTGCTCCCACAAAGATTTAAAAGTCACTGCCCCAGGTGAACTACAAGCCTGGGTGAGCTAACGACCATGTGAGCTATGGCCCAGGGTGACTTACAAGCTGGGCAAACTACAGCTCATGTCAGTTAAGACGGCCCTGGTTGAGTTATGTTTGGCACTAGGTGAGCTACAGTCCAGGTGAGCTACGGTCCCAAGTGAGCAGTAGGCCTGAGAAAGCTGCAGCCCCAGGTGAACTGTGAATTATGACCTGAGAGAGCTAAAACAACCCCAGAGGAACTGTGGCTCATGATGAGCTACGGCCCCGGGTGAATTATGACTTGAGGGAGCTACAGTCCAGGTGAGCTATGATGCGGTCCTGGGTGAGCGGCAGCCCCTGGGAAAGCCCCAATAGTCAAGCAAAAGAATAATTACAGAAGCATATTCAAAACTTCACACTTCAAGACAGAGACTCAATCCCAGTGCAGGCTTTCAGATGGGAGGTGGGAAGGGTGTGTGCCACTGATACTTTGAAAGTCTGAATTATATAACTGTTTAAACACACAACAATAAAAACTTAATCTATGATGGTTGGGGGGCACAGGGAAATTATTTTAAGGGCTAGAGGGCAGACACATTGATAAAGGTGACAGAGCAGACAACGTACAAACAGAGGGAGATTAATAAAGATGAAGGTAGCAGGAGACACAGGAAGGAATGTAATAATTAAGAGAATAGAGATAGTTGCTGTTAACTGTTGATACATGAGGAGACTGCAAACATGCAATGAAATAAAGAATATGATTTGTTCAATGTAAAACTGATGATCTACTCTGTAAACCTTCACTTAATTCACCATAAAAAAATTTTAAAAAAAGAAGAACCAAATCTAACACATTAACACAACATGTCAAACAACCAGGAAATGACCAGCAAAGTAAGTAAGTCTGCAGTCACCAGAAGAAAAGAAATGATAAAGATTAGAAATAAATTTATCATTTATTTCTAAATAGAATCAACAAGGTGAAAAGGAGAAAGATGTCAGAGTAGGTAGAAAGGCTGTGCAGGTTCTCTGCAGCAAGGATACAGAAAACTGGACAAGACAGATACAGACGTGGGTCCTGGAACTCTATCTTACAGAGAAATGGATACTGAGACAGAGGTGAATACATGCAGCAATAGACGAGGTGACTGACAAGCAGCGGCAGCTGAAGGAATGGGCGGCAGCCATCTTTAAAGTTCGTGAATGACTTTAGAGACAAGAAAACATATTCACTGGCAAAAACCTACCTGTGGCTTGAGGAGATGAAGGTGCAATTTATTGATAGTTGAAGAGCTGCTGGAAGAAAATTTCCATCCCATCATGAAAGATGAGATGATAAACATTCAAGAAGCTGAAAAAGCTCCAGGCAGGTTGATACCCCAAAAGAAGATCATCAAGACATATCATAATCAAACTCTTCAAAATCAAAGACAAGGAAAGAATACTGAAAGCAGTAAGGGAAAAATGAAATGTTGCCTACAAAAGAAAACCAATTAATATTAATTCTGATTTCTCAATGGAAACCAAGCAGGCAAGAAGACAATAATAAAGAGACATATACAAAACTTGTAAAGAAAAAAACATGTCAACCTAGGATCCAACAAAGCTGCCCATCAAATGTGACAGCAAAATTTGAACATTTCAGGATAAAAAGACTTTGTAAAATCCAAACCAATGCTCTAAAATATACTAGAAGGAGTTGTTTGGACTGAGAACCAACAAGAGTATAGGAAAACCAAAGATTGACACATGGTAACACCGCCCAGAACTCAGTACAGATAGGTCCAAAGCAGACCAAAAATACTTGTCTGAAAATTGAAGACGTGAGATATCAGTCTATGATCAGGACAAGTACAAAGCAAAGGGAAGGAAAAGCAAAGTTACAGAGTTCCAGGTGGTGATGAACTCAGGTAGATTTCAGGGAGGAAGAAGTTAATAAAGTATAAGGTAACTTCAAAGAAACTTAATACACCTTCCCAGCAAATCAAGAAAAGGAAAATCGAGGAAGATTATGAAAATATTAAAACTATGAGGAAACTGGTAAGAACAAGCACAAAGACTTGACGTCAGCACATGCAGATCAAAGAAACCAGCTGCAACACAGAATCAATCACGTACCTGTGTCGCCTCAAGCCACAGTTATGGTTTTGCCATGTGAATATAACAATTAATCAATACGAATCGGGCTGTGAACCGCAAGGTCAGCGGTTCGAAACTACCACCTGCTCCGCGGGAGAAAGATGAGGCTTTCTGCTCCCGTAAAGATTTATAGCCTCGGAAACCCTGTTCAGGGTCGCTATGGGTCGGAACTGACTCGATGGCACTTAACAACAACATTGATAATTAAACTGAATGTCAATGGATTAAATGCACCACTCTTAAGACGGAGAATATCAGATTTGATAAGAAAACAGGATCCTTCAATATGGTGCCTATAAGAGACACACTTTACACACAAAGACAAAAACATTAAAAATCAAAGAATGGAAAAAAGTATATCAAGCTAATTGCAATAAAAAATGAACAGGAGTAGCAATATTAATGTCAGATGCAATAAACTTTCAAGACAAAATCTAGCATTAGAGACAAAGAAGGACACTAATTCATGGTTAAAGGGTAATTGAACAAGTGGAAACACCAACCCGAAAGAACAACAAAGATACAAAGGAACTAAAAAACAGAATCAATCAACTTGACATTACAGATTTGTACAAAGCATTCACACCAACAAATGCACAATACACATTCTTTTCCAGTGTACACAGAACACTCTCCTGAAAAGATCATGTGTTAGGCCACAAAGCAAATGCCAACAAATTAAAAACATCAAAATACTACAAAACATCTTCTTATATCACAATGCTATAAAATAAGAAACTAACAATAGAAAGATCAAGGAAATAAAATCAAATACATGGAAACTGATTAATACCCTGCTTCAAAGCTACTACCAGCTGTTCCGCAGGAGAAAGATGAGGCGTTCTGCTCCCGTAAAGATTTACAGCCTCGGACACCCTGTACAGGGTCGCTATGAGTCGGAATCGACTCCACAGCACATAACCAAAAAAAAAAAAACAAATAAAAGCTATTAGGTAGTAGAACAAATGAAAAATAAACTTAAAAACCTTAGAAACAAATTAGAATGAAAACACAACATACCAAAACCTTTGGGACACATAAAAAGCAGTGCTTACAGGGCAATTTACAGCAACAAATGCACATATCCCAAAGGAAAAAAAGAACCCAAATCAGCACATTAAAGCAAAATCCTACAACAATTAGAAAAAGGCCAGCAAAGTAAACCTACAATCACTGGAATAAAAAAATAATAAAGATTACAGCAAGAAATGAAATAGAAAACTAAAAAACAATAGAAAGAATCAACAAGACAAGAAGTTGGGTTTTTTTAAAGGATTAATAAAATCAACAAACCACTCGTAAATCTAAAAAAAGAACAGAGGGAGAAGACACAAATAACATGCATACGAAATCATCTGAGTGATGTCACAATAGAACCAACAGAAATAAAAAGGATAATAACAGAATACCATGAAGAGCTATACTCCAACAAATCTGAAACAGAGTAAAGTAGAAAACTTGTAAAGATCTATAACAAAAGCAGCAACTGATCAGGTCATCAAAAAACTCCCAACAAAAAAAGTCCAGGTTCTGATGGCTTTACTTGCTTATTTTAGCAAACATTCAGAGAAGAATTGACACCAATATTACTCAAACAATTCCAGAATACAGAAAAGCATGGAAACTTTCCTTCGTAATACATTTTACTGAGTATAACACTCATACAAAAACCAAGTTAAGTCCATCACTGAAAAAGAAAATTATGAACCAATACCCCTCATGAACATAGATGCAAAAAGTATCAACAATAGAATTCCATAACATATCAAAAAATAATACATCATGACCAAGTGGGGTTCATATCATGATACAAGGCTGGTTCAATATTAGAAAAACAATCAATGTAAACCACCATGTAAACAAAAAGAAGGAAAAGAACCACATGATCACATCAACTCACATGGAAAAGGCATTTGACAAAATCTAACACCCATTCTTGATGAAAACACTCAACAAAATAGGAATTGAAGGGCAATTCCTCAACATGACTAAGACTATATACAAACCCAACAACTCTCAATGGAGAAAACGGAAAGGCTTCCCTTTGCGAACAGGAACCAGACAAGCATGTACTTTATCACCACTCCTATTCAATACTCTTTTGGAAGTCTTAGCCAGAGCTATAAGGCAAGAAAGGGAAATTAAAGTCACCCAAATCGGCAAAGAAGAAGTAAAACTCTATTTGAAGATTATATGATCCTATACATAGAAAATCCAAAAGACTCAGAAAAAAAATTACTGGAACACATTGAAAGATTAAGGAAAAAGGCAGGGTACAAGATCAATATACAAAAATCAGCTGGGTTCCTCTATACTAATAAAGACAGCTCTGAAAAGGAAATTGGGGGGGGGGGGGGGAGGAAGCCATTTACAATAGCCTGCCAAAAGATCAAACACTTAAGAATAACTCTAACCAGAAAAACAAAAGACCTATACAAAGAAAATACTAAACACTACTGCAAGAAACAAAAGAGACTACAAAAATGGAAGAATATATCACGCTCATGGATGCTGTTGTTAAGTACCATGGAATTGGTTCCAACTCATTGTGACCCTGTACAGGGTTTCCGAGGCTGTAAATCTTTACAGGAGCAGAAAGCCTCATCTTTCTCCTGCGAAACACCTGGCAGTTTCAAACTGCCAACCTTGAGGTTAGCAGTCCGATTTGTAACCACTATGCTATCAGAGCTCCTTATGCTCATGGATAGGAAAATTTAATATTGTGAAAATGCCAATATCACCCAAAGCAATTTACAGATATAATGCAATCCCAATCCTGATTCCAACTTCACTGTTTAAAGAGATGGAAAAAATGATCATGAACTTTATATGGAAAGGAAAGAGACCTTGAATGATAGTACCATACTGACTGTGCAGTGGCACACCAGGAGTCCTTATTAGCCACTGAGAGATAAGCAAATTAAAGGAACAATGAGGTTACTTTACCAACATTAACAGTAAAGGTCAAAAACATAGAAAACAGAATACTGGTGAGGGTGTGAAGCGTCTGCTTTGCTCCTACATTGCTGGCGGGACTGGGACTGCAAAATGGTTCAACCACTCTGGAAAATGGTATCCTTACTGAGTTGGAAATCGAAATATCTTATGACCCAGCAAGGCCTCTACTTCGTATATATTCAAAATAATTACAAGCCAGGACATGAGTAGATATATGCACACGGATGTTCATCGCAACACTATTCACAATAGCATAAACATGAAGACTGCCTAAGTTTCCAACAATGAACTAATGGATACACAAACTTGGGTACACACACACACTGGAATAATATGCAATGCTGAGGAATAATGATGAATCTGGAAACACCGCATAAGTTCAATTAAGCTGGAGGACATTATGCTGAGCAAGATTAGTCAGTCACAAAAGGACAAATATTGTAATAGACCATTATTATAAAAGCTTTAGAAAATGCATGCATACTAAAAGAAACTTTCTTTTATGGTTGCCAGGGGTGGGATGGATGGTGAGAGGATGACTGGTCAGATGCGGCTCGACCATCTTGTGAGGTTTGGCAAGAGATGGAAGCCTGGCATTTGTGTGCACAATGGAAAAGGTATAATTTCTTGTTTCTCTACGCCCTCTTGGTGATCAGAAGTGTGGTCAGCTCCCACCCTCATCCACCCTCAGCACAGACCCTGCTTGCTCTCCAGGAGTTCAGAGCTGTGTGGGAGGGAGGCTGTCTGAATCACTCTGATATGCTGTTTTGGTGCCTGGATTGAGTGGGCTAAAACCTGTAGAGCCACCAGACCAGCATTTAAACAATCACCCTGGCCCCCAGCTTCTCTGTCATCCTGACAGACACTAATAAAACCGGCTCCATCAAAGGCCCCCCACGGACTACTTCCAGATTGAGTGCCCTGAACAAAGTAACACCCAGGCCACTGGGAACTCCATCTAGGGCCAGGAACTCTGCTGTCCCATCCGTTCCACAATCACCTCATGAATTCCCTGAGTTGCAGGAGCCTCCCCCACAACCCCCAGAGATTTCTCCCCTCTGGATCCAACAACTACACTGTTTATTTATACAAATACAACAAGCTCACAATGTCCTAGAGACAACCAATAATTTTAGTTCACACAAAGAAACAAGAGAGAATGGACACAAACAAATAAACATGACCAAGATGCAGAGCTAGATAGCATTTCTGAAGAAGAAAAGGTAATAGAAGTAACTGAAAAAGATTTCAAAAGAATGATAATTAGGTACCGTCAAAGGATGGACAGAAAGATCAAGGAAAACAAGCAGAATAAAATTTAATTTTTCGAAGCATTCAGAAAGCCACTACAAGAACAAACAGACAAAATAAATGCAAATTCTGCTATAGAAATCCAGAAGATTAATACTAAGATCTCAAAAAACAGACAATACATTAGAAGTGCACAGCAGTAGATAGGAAGCAAAAGAAGCCTAAATTAATGAGCTTGAAGAGAAATCTTTCAATATTAGTATTCTAGAAGAACAATCAGAAGAACGAAAAACATCTGAAGAAAGCCTAAGACTCACGTGGGACCCCATGAAGTGGAACAACTTACGGGTGATCAGAATTCCAGAACAGGGAGAGCAAGCACACAGAAAACTGTTGAAGAATTGTTGGAAAAAAAACTTCCCTAACATCAAAAAAGACGAGACTATAAGCACACAAGAAGCTGAATGAACCCAAATTAGGATAGGTCCCAAAATAAAATTACCAAGACAAATCATAATCAAGCTTTCCAAATTCAAAGACAAGGAAAAGTTACTGAGAGCAGCTTGGGAAAAACAGAAAGTTACCTACAAAGAAGAACCAATAAGATTAATCTCTGATTTCTGAGCAGAAACCATGCAGGCAAGAAGGCAATGAAATGACATATATAAACTTTGAAAGAAAAAACTGCCAAACAAGAATCAAATACTCAACAAAGCTATCCCTCAAATATGACAGCGAAATTAGGGCATTTCATGATCAACAGGAATTTACAATGATCAAACTGCAAAAAGTGCTAAAGGGTGTTTTTTGGACTGATAACCAACAATAGCAGCCAACAACCTGAGATGACCATGTATGACACTACCACCCAGAACTCAACCCAAATACAGAAGCATGTAAAGTAAAACAAACCTGTAAGACTGAAAATAGGGAACCAGAGATATCAATGTATAATGAAGTCAAATACAAAGCAAGACAAGGCAATAGTACAGATGCAGAATTTCCAAATGACAAGAAAGTCAAGTAGATTTCACAATAAAACAGTCTGTTTTAAGAATGGAAAAAATTTAATAAATTACAGGGTAACCTCAAAGAAAAAGAATACACCTGCACATTAAATTAAAAAAAAAAAAAAAGAGGAAAATTAGATTTAGCAAACACTAACACAATAGAAATGAAAATGAAAAGAAAACCCAACTACAAAATGAACTCAGCATGGGAAATAACGTGGAACAAAGAATCCAGCAACACCACAAAAACAGACATACACAGAAAAATGGCAACAGTCAATTCATACCTATAGAATTATACTGAATGTAAATGGATTAAATGTACTAGTCAAGAGACATAAAGAGCAGAAGGTATAAGAAATAGGAGCCTTTAATATGCTGTCTATAAGAGACATACCAAAAAGATGGAAATGGTCTAAATATCCATCAACAGAAGAATGATTAAAGAAACTTTGGTACATACACACAATTAACTACTACAAAGCATATGAAACTGTGAAACACCTCACGACCTGGTTGAACCTGGAGGACATTATGCTGAGTGAAATCAGTCAATCACAAAAGGACAAACATTGTATGACACCAATGTTGAAAAAAGGTTTTCTTGTTAAAAAAAAAAAAAACCAACCTATGATGGCACTGCGTGTTAATGTGCTAGACTGCAGGTCAGTTTGAACTGCAAGTTGATGGTTTAAGCTCAACAGCCGCTCCTCGGACACCATATACAGGGTCACTATGAGTCAAACAGATTTGACAGCACTTAACAACAACAACAACAAATGATGGTTACGGTGGCAGCTGTGGAGAGGAATGTGGGATGGGGATTCATAGGCTAGAGGGCAGACACATGTTAACACGGTAACGGCAAAAAACATACAAGAGGGAGGTTAGCAGAAGAAAGTTAATAGAGGAAAGATGAAGGTAGCAGGAAACACAGGAAGGAATACAATAGTTAAAGTGGACAGAAGTAAATGTTTTTAACTGTTGGTTAACTGTTAATTGTAATCACGTAGTGAAGTATATGGTTTACGGAATGTAAAACTGATGTTCTGCTCTGTAAACCTTCACTCAATTCACAAAAAGTTAAAAAAACAAACTTTTTATTGTGATGTGGTTGAAAATTCATAGACGCCAAATTTTCATTCAACAATTCATGCATAATTTCTTGTTACATTAACTCTAATCTCTGCAATGAAACAGTACCTTCTCCACTTCATGTTTCCATTCATCCTTTTTCCTATCCCTTCCCGTCTTCTGAGCTTTAACCAAAGGAAAATGGTTTATTTTTGATTGCCTATTGGTATTTTCAATCATCACATATGCATGTGAAAGCTGGACAGTGAATAAGGAAGACCGTAGAAGAATTGATGATTTTGAGTTATGGTGTTGGAGGAGAATACTGAAAGTGCCATAGGCTGCCAAAAGAACCAATAGATCTGTTTTGTAAGAAGTGCAACCAGAGTGCTCCTTGGAGGCCAAGAAGGCCAAACTCCGTCTCTCATACTTTGGACATATTGAATTCAGGAGGGACCAGTTGCTGGAGAAAGATATCATGTTTGGTAAGGTGGAGGGTCAGAGAAAAAGAGGAAGACCCCAACGAGATGGATTGGCCAAGTGGCAGCATCGATAGACTCAAGCATGGCAACAGTAGTGAGGTTAGCCCAGGGTTGGGCAGTGTTTCGTTCTGCTGTGCATAAGGTCGCTATGGGTCGGTACTGACTCAATGGCACCTAACAACAACAACTGGCTGACTGTTCTAAAGTATGCGTACCTCCCTGGTGGTGTTACCTTATAGACCTGCGTCCGGGTGTGGCCCTGTGGATTGATGCACTGGACCGCCAAGTCAGTTTGAGTCACAGGGTTGGTGGTTCAGCTCACCAGCTAGCTGCTTCTGGGAAACCCTATACAGGGTTGCTACCTGTAGGAATGGGCTTGACAGCACTTAACAACAAGTGTTTATCTGAAAATTAAGCCACAATTCCAGGACTGAAAAGTGACTAAGGATTATATTCTGGGAGGTTCCACTTGTCTCTATCAGATCAGTACGTCTGGTTTATTATTTGATTTTGAACTTTGTTGAACATTTTTCTCCCACTCTATCCTGGACTTTCTAATGTGATCTGTGTCAGATGGATGACAGCGGGAGGTGAACACCGAGTAGTCCGCTGTAGTCTGTCAGGCAGTTCACGTGGTCCTTATTCGGACTTTGGACGAATTGTTCCCAGGAGTCTTTGATTTCTTAACTCTTCTCTGCTTTAGACGGGTAAAGACCAGTAGTTGCATCTTAGTCAATCCTCACAAGCTTTTAATACCCCACCCAAGGGGGTGGAGGGCGGAATCCAAGCCTAACAAAAGCAGAATAGTCTCTGTGAACTATGTTATGCCAATTGACCTCAATGTCCCCCGAGATCATCGTTCTGAAGCCCCAGGACCAGCTCCTCCTTCCCTTGGTTGTGGCTCGTAAGTTTTCATAACTTTGTAGAGTCACCCAACAATTCACTCACTCGCTATGATGGCGCTGAGTCAGAGCCATAGTGACCATGTACAGGCTTCCCGAGGCTGTAAACTTTTACAGGAGCTAAAAGCCTCTTCTCCTGCAGAACGGCTGGTGGGTTTCAACTGCAGACCTGGCGGTTATCAGTCCAGTGCTTATTCTATAGCACACTACAAGGACTCCTTTCCCCCTGTGGTGTTGTTAATTGCTGCCAAGTCCATTCCAACTCATAGCAACCGTGTACAGGTTTTCCAAGGAGTAGCTGGTGGGCTTGAACCACTGACCTTGTAGTTCACAGTCCAGTGTTTATCCTACAGTGCCACACCAGAGCTTCCTGTATTCTCTACTCTAGTCACAGATTTATTTGCAAGACATATAAACATAAATACATACAGAGAAGTAACTTCTGTCAAACCTGCATGTATTTGTGGGTGTAGCTCCATTTGAAAAGGCTTTTTTTTTACCTAAAGGTGCTGAATTTTTCTTTCCTATTGAAAGCCAGGCTGACTCAACTTAAATTCTGAAAGAATTCATGGCTTCAGGTGGGGAGAGGGCCAGAGACCACCTCATAATAGGGTATGTATCAGTAGATCTCAGTATGAGGGCCAGGCAGCATTCAGTCCATCATGTACAAAGTGGTAAATAGTTGAAAGTCTATTCTTCTCGCTACTCTTCTCTTTCCTAACAAATAATTTCAAGCCACTTACAACTAGGAATCAAAATGGTAACCCTGAATGCACATAGCATGCAAGCTTAGAATAAACCTTAAGTCTCCGTTTTGATTAGCTTTAACATGTAGAAAGAGAGACATGAAGGATAAAAAAGAAAACTACAAATTGTCAAAGATGCACTTTATGCCTGCTAACTAGGATAGAGGGGAAGACAATATACTATAAAAGGGAGGACAGTAAAAAATCAGTGAGTCAGGGGAAACATGAGGAGGGGGTGCCAAGAGTTAAAAGCAACAGAAATGAATACAGTTATATGAACAAGCCTGCAATAATGGTGAGAATAATCCTGCAATTACTGAAGCATCCTGTAAGGGCAGATAAGTGCACAGACACGGAAGCTAAATGGTGGTGGGAGGGAGTGGAAGGATACACATGAAGATATGCAGATCTGTGTTTTTACCTCTGCTGAAAATGTACCTGTGAATGTGGCGAAGCTATGAAAATGTTTTAGATATCACCAAGCAGCTGGAGAGAATGAATTGCTGAGCTGGGGGACTCAGCACTATGGAGGCACATATTCATGTGGAATTTACAAGCTTTGTAAAGTGTAAATTTATTTATAAAAGAGGACAATGCATAATAAATATGACCACTCAAGGAAGGTATTTTCATACATTCTGGGAAGACAAGGTTCAAACAGACCATGGTTTGGATCCTCTCCCACAAATACAGCAATACAACAAGGAAATTATTCTACTTTGAGACTCAATCAGGGAGACAAGAAAACAGTGGGGAGCTACAAGCTATCAATAATCAACTAATCCAGTAGCATACAACTGTTACTGTTGTTAGGTACCAATAAGTCAATTCCCACTTATAGCCACCCTACTGAGAACAGAAGGAAATACTCCCTGGTCCTATACTACCCTCGCAATTGTTCTGTTTAAGGGTATTGTTGCTGCACTGTATCAATCCATCGTGTTGATGAGGTGTGTCCTCCTTCTCCAGGGATTGATCCTTCCTGACAACATGTCCAAAGTACGAGAGACGAAGTCTCACCAACCTCACTTCTAAGGAAAATTCTGGTTTTAATTCTTTCAAGACATTTTTTTTTCTACTGGCAATCCATGGTACTTTCAATATTCTTTTCCAATACCTGAATTCAAATGGATCAATTCTTCTCTGGTCAACCTTACTCAATATCCTGTTTTCACATGCATATGAACAATACTGCAAGAATGGTGAGTAAAATAATCCTGCAATTATGGAGCAATCCTGTAAGAGAAGATACATGAATAGGCACGTAGGCTAAATGGGAGAGTGAACATACACTCATGAATATATATAGATTTTTCAAAATAGCGGTCTTTGATAATTTCAATCTTTTCTTCATTAACCATGGTGTTATTTATTGATCAGTTGTGAGGATTTTTATTTCTTTGCATTGAGTAACCCATACTAAAGGCTGTAGAGTTTGATCTTCATCAATAAATATATTTCCAGTCTTCTTGGCTTCCAGTAAGCAAATCTGTGTCATCTATATATCACTGTTAATGAGTCTTCTTTCTATCCTGATGCCATGTTTCTTATTATAATCCAGTTTCTTAGATTATTTGCTCATCATACAGATTGAGTAAGTATGGTGAAAGAATACAACCCTGACATACACCTTTCCAGATTTCAAACCATTCAGCATCCCCTCGTTCTGTTCCAACAATTACCTCTTGGTCTATGTACAAGTTTCTCATGAACCCAACTGAGTGTTCTAGAATTCCCATTTTTTGTAATGTTGTCCATAGTTTGCAATTCAAAAATGGCTGAAACCATGCACTGACAGAGAACTTCCAGAAGTTCAACCTGAATTCTGAAGAGGACGTGGAAAGAGGAACACTGCTGTCCAATGGATCTTGGCTGAAACCAGAGAATACAAGAAAGATGTTTACCTGTGCTTTACTGACTAGGCAAAGGCTCTCGATTGCAAGCTATTGACAAGCTATGGACAACATTGGGGAGAATGAGTATTCCAGAACACTTAATTGTGTTTATGTGGAACCTGTACATAGACCAAGAGGTAGTTGTTCAAAGAGATCAAGGGAACACTGAATGGTTTAAAATTAGGAAAATCTGTATGCTGAACAAATAATCCAAGAAGTTGGATTATATGAAGAAAAACGTGGCATCAGGATTGGAGGACGACTCATTAATAATCTGCGATATGCAGATGATACAACCTTGCTTACTGAAAGTGAAGAGGAGTTAAAACATTTACTGATGAAGATCAAAAGATCACAGCCTTCGGTATGGGTTGCGTCTCAATGTAAAGAAGACAAAAATCCTCACCACTGGACCAACATCCATATAAAAGGAGAAAAGATTAAAGTTGTCAAAGACTTCATTTTGCTCGGATCAATCATCAGCACTCATAGAAGCAGCAGTCAAGAAATCAAATGACATACTGCATTAGGTAAATCTGCTACACCAAGCCTCTTTCAAGCATTCAAGAGCAGAGATGTCAGTTTGAGGACTAAGGGGCGCCTGACCCAAACCATGGTATTTTCAATAACCTCATATGCATGTGAAAGTTGGAGAGTGAGAAAGGAAGACCATTGTAGAATTGATGTATTTGAGTTAGGTGTTGGAGGAAAATATTGAAAGTACTACAGACTGCCAGAAGAACAAATCTGTGTTGGAAAAAGTACAGCTAAAATGCTCTTTGGAAGCCAGGACGGTCAGACTTCAAACATGTTATCATGAGGGACCAGTCTTTGGAGAAGGATATCATGTTTGGTAAAGTGGAGGGTCAGTGAAAAAGAGAAAGACCACCCTCCAGCCCCTGAGATGGACTGGCACCATGGCAGCAGTAATGGGCTCAAACGTAGCATAGATTGTGAGGTTGGTCTAGGACAAGGTAGTAGTTCGTTCTGTTGTGCATAGGGTCACTATGAGTTCATAGTTTATGATCCACAACAGCTGTATGTTTTTGCACAGTCACAAGTCAACATCATTCTGGTCTTCTCTTTCCATGTCCTCTCCTGAATCCGACTTGAATTTCTAGTACTTCTCTGAGATGTAATGCTCTAACAGTATTTTAATTACCGTCAGCAAAATCTTACTTGCAAGTGATATTAATGAAATAGTTCCACGATTTGCACACTCTGCTGGGTCACCTATCTTTTGAATGGGCACAAATAGAGACCTTATTAGAATTGGTTGGCCAGGTAACTCTTCCAATTTTCTTGGCAAAAGTAAGTGCATACAGTGCTGCGCCATTTGGTTTAAACATTTCTATTCGTATTCTATGACTTATTAGAGCCTTGTTTTTTTTGACAATGGCTTCAGTGCAGCTTACACTTCTTCCTTCAATACCACTGGTTCTGGATCATATGCTACCACTGGAGAGAGCTGAACTTTAGCCAATTCTTTTTTGGTACATTGATTCTGTGTATTCCTTCCATCTTCTTTTGATGTTTCCTTCATCATTCAATATTTTGCCCACAGAAGTCTTCAATATTGTAACGTGAAACTCGCATTTTCTCTTTAGTTCTTTCAGCTTGAGAAATGCTAAGAGTGTTCTTCCCCTTTGCCTTTCTAACTTTGGGCCTTTACACATTTCATTATAATACTTTTTCTTCTTGAGGTGTCCTTTGAAATTTTCTGTTCAGCTCATTTATTCCAGTCACTTTTTCTTTTCTATGTACACAAAGTTTCAAAGTCTCTCCTGACATCCACTTTTTCTTTTCTTTCCTGTCAATTTTAATGACCTTTTGATTTCTTCATGTATGATGCTCTTGATGTTATCCACAACTCCTCTGGTCTTCAGTCATTAGTGTCCAATGCATCAAATCTGTTCTTGAGGGTCTCTAAATTCAGGTGTGAGATTTGTGTATTTTAGCTTTTGTGGACTTAATTTTCTTTAGCTGCAACCTGAACTTGAATATGAGCAATATGGCCTTGTAGTTAATAATGCTGAGCTTCTCCATTGCCTCTTCCCACATATGTAGCCAATTTTACTCCTGTGTAATCCATCTGGTGAGGTCCATGTGTATAGTTGCCATTTGTGATGTTGAAAAAGAGGTATCTGTAAAGAGTAAGTTGTTGGTCTTATAAAATTCTATTATGTGGTGTCCAGCATGGTTTCTATCACCAACACCTTAGTTTCCTAATCTTTCCTCTTTCGGTTCCAACTTTCCCGTCTAACCACCAGTAATTACCAATGCATGCTGATTGAAAGCCTGAAAACGTTGGCACGCTTCTTCATGATTGGCTATAGTGGTTAGTGTATAAATTTAATAGTAGTCATAGTAACTGATTTTCCTTGTAGGCCTATGGATATTATCCTATCAGAAAGCACTGTACTTCAAGATCTTGAAATGTGCTTTTAAAATTCTTCCAAAAGATAGAGAGGGAACTGATACCAAAACAGTACAAAGATACCATGAGAAAAGAAAACTACAGGCCTATATACTTTATGAGTATAAATGCAAACAACCTCGAGAAAACACTAGCGAGTAGAATCTACGCTATTAAAAGACTCATATGATCAAGTGGGATGTATTCCAGGAATGTAACAATGGTTCAACATTAGAAATACTCTATTAATGTAATATACCACATACCATACATCAACAGAATAAAGGGAAATAACCACACGATCACTTCTATGGATGTAGAAGATGCATTTGGTAAAATCCAGTACCCTTTCTTGAAAATTCTAAATAAGACAGAAGGAAACAGAAGGAAAATTCCTCAGCATGATATATGAAATGCCAACAGTCAACATTATACTTACTGGAGAAAGACTGACAGTTTTCCCCTTAAAACCTGGAACAAGACAAGAGTGCATCCTCTCACCATTTCTACTCAATATGTATTAGAAGTCTTAGCCAGAGCAATAAGACAAGAAAATGAATTAAAGTGTATCCAAATTGAAAAAGATGAAGTAAAATCTCCACTTGCTGATGGTATGATCCTATATGTGGAAAATTCCAAAGAATTCACTAAACAACTTCTAGAGGTAATAGAGGAATGTAGCAAAGTTGAAGAATACAAAGTCGGCAAATAAAATTCTGTTGTATTTTTATATAACACCAATGCAAAATAAAGCTAGGGAAATTAGGGAAACAATTCTATTTATAATAACATCCAAGAGACTAAATTACCTAGGAATAAATCTAACCAAGGACATGACAGATTTATATAATTAAAATTATAAACCATCCTGAAAGAGATTAAAGAAGACTTAAATAAACAGAAAGATGTTCTTTCTGTGTTACTGGATTGAACAATTAATATTGTTAAGATGTCAGTACTACCCAAAGTGATCTATATATTCACTGAAATCCCAATCAAAAGTCCAATTTACTTTACATAAATGAAAAATATATATATAATCCTTAACTTTACATGGAATGGCAAGAAGCAACAAATGGTGAGAGCAAGTAGTTAAAATAATGTTGAAAGAGAAAAAGTAAAAGACTTATACTTCCTGATTTGAAATGTACTATACAGAAATAAAACTGCTTAGAATTGATATAGACAATCAATCAAATAAAACTAAGAATCCTGAAATAAACCCACATATCTATGGTCAATAGTTTTTTACATGGGTGCTAAATCCATATGATATGGAAAAGAAGTTTCTTTAATAAATGGAATTGGTAAACTCAGATTTACATATCCAGAAAATCAACCGAGATCCATAAAAACACATTCAAAATTATTAAAAAGCCTAAATGTGCAAAACATGTTGTTGTTGTTAAGTTGCTTTTGACTCACAGTAACCCTGTATAGTGTTTCCTACAAGCAGATGGTGGGTCTGAACTGCTGACTTTGCTGTTAGCAGTCCAGAAACACACCAGGACTCCAAATGTGCAACTAAAACTCACAAAATTCATTAAAGTAAAAGCAAGAGAATGCTATCAGACCTAGGTTTTGACAATGGATTTTCCAGATAAAACAAAACCAACGAATCAAAACTGAGATACTATTTCACCCCATTAGGAAGCCTAAGATAAAAACAAACAAACAACCAGAAAATGAGAAATGTTGACAAGAATGTGGAAAATCGGGACCCTTACTAACTATTGATGCTGGGAATACAAAACAGTGTGGTGGTTCCTTAAAAGCTTCAAAAGGAATACTACCATATGACCCAGCAACTTAACACCTAAGTATATACCCCAAAGACTTGAAAGCAGAGACTAGCACATGAATATTTACTGCAGATCTATGCAGAGTAGCTAGAAGGTAGAAACAATCAAAATATCCATGAACAGATGAACTGATAAAATGTAGTAAATATAATGGAATACTATTCAGCCAGAAGAAGAAATGAAGCCTTGATACTAAAATATGGATGGAGCTGGAAGACATTATGCTAAATAAAGAGTGATAGATATACAAGGGCAATGCAAATAGTATTCCTACAAAATCATAGAATCTTTACAAAACAAAAATGTGAAGCTACTGTTTCTCAGTATAGCCTCCATCTGTGTCCAGAAACAATGGTGTTTCAATGGTGGCGGCTCCGTATGATGAGAACTAGGCTACAAAGCACAAACACTATGGTTCGACCCCACCACATGCTCTACAGGAGAAGGATGAGGCTTTCTGCTCCTGGGAAGATGTAAAGCCTCGAAAACCCTATGCAGGGTTGTGAGAGTGAGAATCGACTCAAAGATTTAACAACGTTTCTCAACACAGCCTCCATCCAGGTTTATACACATCTGGAGGTTTTTCTACGGTCCAGAATTAACTCAACCACTCTTAATAACAAAAAATGTTCCCCAAAGAATACTATAGTTGTTACTAAGTATCATCAAGGCGGTTCCAATTAATAGCAATCCTGGCTTCTAAGGAGTGGCGGGTGATCTTGAAATGCCGACCTTGCAGTCCAGAGCATTAATCCTCAGCACCACACCAGGAATACAAAGAATACTGGGCTCTTCAATTTATACCACATCACACAATACTTTTGGCATCTTCGAGGGTCTCCAATCATGCTCCTTTTAAATATTCTTTGAATTCTGGGAACAAAAGAAGTCTGAAGGGGAACAATCAGGGATATAGGGTGGAGGGGAAAATCTTTCCCATCAAAATTCTTCTTAGAGAAATCTCCAAACAAAATAGCTAGCAATGAAGAATGAGTAGGTCCACTGTCATTACAGAAAGAAGTTTCTTGGTACAACTTCCGGCTATTTTTTCAGCAATGCAGCTTTCTTTATCTATGAAGATTACCCCTTTGGAGTCTTAAAACACAGTTGCCATACTTTCTGTGATGACCTCTGCCTGGAATTTAACTGGCCCAGCAGATCCCCTAGGAAATCACTGTTTCGACTGGAACTTGCTCTCTGGATCACAGTAAAATCGAGACTCTTCGCTGATTATAATTTGTTACATAAATTTGTCTCACTAACTTCAATCTGTTTTTTTTTCTTCAACTTTTTATTGTGAATTGAGTGAAGGTTTACACAGCAGATCATCAGTTTTACATTCAACAATTCATACACTTTGCTTCATTACATGGTTTCAATCCCCGCCGTTTACCAACAGTTAACAGTATTTACCTCACTCAGTTCATGTTATCTATTGCATCACTCCATGTCTCCGGATACCTTCATCTTCCCTCTGCTAATCTTCCTCTTGTATACTGCCTACCCTGTCACCTGTGTTAACATGGGTCTACCCTCTAGCCCTTGAGTAATTTTCCCTCTCCCACCCATAACCATCATAAATTGTTTCTTTTATCAAGGAAACCTTTTTTTGCTAAAAATTTTTTACAAAATTGGTCTAAGATTTGTCCTTTGGTAACTGACTAATTTCACTCAGCATAATGTCCTCCAGGTTCAATCATGTTGTGAGATGTTTCACAGATTCATGCTTATTTTTCAATGTTTTGTAGTGTGTATGTACCAAAGTTTGTTTAGCCATTCTTCTGTCGAAGGGTATTTAGGCCGTCTCCATCTTTTTGATATGTCTCTGGTAGATAGCATATTGAAGGATCTTGTTTTTTTATCCATCCCAACCTCTATGTCTCTCTTCCCTCCTCAGTCATTCTGTAACTAAGCATACTCATGAAAGCTTGTAAGCCAGCCACCTCATACCTTTGTAGATTTCCCCTATTTGTCTAAATTTCTCATCCCTATTAACCCGTACACTAAGGAAACAAGGTTGTTCCTTGATAAGGAAAATCCTTCCATTTCTGTTGAAATTTTGAGTCACTGAATTCATAGGCAAAAGTCTAGGGCATCAAACTGTAGCAATTTGCACTTGTTCTCAGTATCAAACATCTCGATCCTCCTTGGTTCGAGTTCTGGTCTACTAGTCATCCAAGCTAGGTAAAATACAACTTGTGGGAGTTCATACATACCTCCCTGCACTTCACACCAGCTGGTCATCTCAATCTTAGCCCTAGGCCTCAGGGACTAGGTCAGTGCCCACGGGTTCAGGATCTTCCTCCACTTCAGATGGGCCAGCCCTTCCTCTTCTCTCTCTCATCTCAATATCATTGGGTGACAATGGAACATGGCCAAAATCAGGCCCTGGCTTCATTGCTGCATTTCCCCCACATCCACTGACAAGTAGACCTAGGTGGTTGGTCACCAGAAAGCGTATTATACCTCTTATGGTATAATACACTTGATATTTAAACAGCCAAACAGTCTGCTTTTTTTTCGGCTGGTCTTTCTTTCAATAAGAATCTTCTGATCTACCAGCAGTTCTGGGTTGGTCTGCATTTCTTTCAAGTGGGACTATCCCAACACAGAATGTTCTGAGTGGGATTCAGGATTCCAACTAAGGCCGTACAACCCTACAAAGGCTTAACAAGAAGTCTATTTCCCTTTTTAGTAGGTTGAAGGCAGGCTTACATGCCTTCTATCAGCATAATTCCCAGTATTCATTTCTATCACACATCAGTGTCTCTTTTATAGTGTTGTTATTGTTATGTGTCATGGAGTTGGTTCCGACTCATAGTGACCCTGTGTACAGGGTTTCCGAGGCTGTAAATGTTTATAGGAGCAGAAAGCCTCATCTTTCTCCCATTGAACAGCTGGTAGTTTCGAATTGCTGACCCTGAGGTTAGCAGCCTGATTTGTAACCATTACGCTGCCAGAGCTCCTTTTTTATATATTGGATATCTACATATGCAATAACAGTTACCCACGAGTAGATGCATAATCAAACAAAGACACGCAGGTAGAATGGGTGTGTGGGTGAGAGTGAGACTATACTCACGCACATATGTAGTTTGAGGATATGTCTACATGTGTATTGACCTTTAGTGCAAATATACCCACAAATGTGGTAGATCACACAGAGGGCAGCAATGAGTAACAGAATCATGGTCACAACAGGCACCCAGCTCAAATGGCAAAACAGTCCACAAAGATAATGTTCTACAGCCTACTTTGGTGAATAGCACCTAGGGCTCATAAGACGCCATCTCAGGTGCAACTATTGGTCTCTCCCTGTCTGGAGGCAAAAAAAAAAAGGGTGAATAAAACTGAAGACTTATGGAAACAATTAGCCCAATGAACTAATGGACCACAGGAAGATCAACCTCCATGGCTCTGAGATCAGGAGGACTAGATGGTACTTGGTACCAACTGCTGTAAAAGGGGTCACATTAGAAGGTCCTGGATAGAGTGAGAGAAAAATATGGAACAAGAATCAATATCATAAAAAAGACAGGCAGAATTCCCAAGACTGGCTTTTAACTACACTTCAGGTGTGGCAATGAATGAACTCCCATGATTCACTTTTCATCCAAAGAATAACACTAGAGAGGTACATACACCTTAGAATGATCAACCATTTGGGATCAAAAGAACAAGTTCAGAAGGGTTAGGAAAGAAGGAAGAGCAGACACAGGAAATACAGAGAGGAAATGAGGTAACTGATGTTATTTTGTGGGGATTGTAATCAATGACAAGAAACAGCATGTGTAGGAATTATTCAATGGAAAACTAATCTCGAAATCTTCATCCAATTAACAATAAAAAGTTTAAAAATTTTAAATTAGATGTTGGAGTGCTAAAATGAAATTATTTACAGTTTTCTAGTTAAACTTGAATTTTTGTTCTTACTATTGAGATTTTCTTGAATAAAATGAAATCCTGTTTCATCTTTGCCAAGTAGCTTCCTAACAGAGTTTAACATTATTTTTTTTTTAAAGTATGTTTATAAGAAGTGCATTACTGAGGCAATCTGTCTGCAGCTATGAACTGACCACAGAGATATGTTTAAATATGTTTTGCTTGGAATAAACCCATGTATGTATGTATGAAATGGAACCTATGTAACAATACTTTTTGACTTACCCTCATACATACAACAACGATTCCCACCCCTGAAAAGAAGTGAGTACCTGCTGATACTGCTAAATGAAGATTCCAAACACTCATGGAAAAATGAAATGGACTTTTCTGTCAACTTTTGGAAGCCGTATGGTATTTGGTTCCTTGGTTTAGAGTTTTAATATCCTGTGATTTCTGGAGACATCTAATTAACAGACCTAATAACATGCTTATTCTTTCTATTCTACCTCCTTAGTTCCTTGCATAGTGCCTAGGGTCTTAAACACATGCAAACAGCCATCCACCTTACAACAATTTGTCTTTATTCATCTGGAGCAACAGACGAATGAGGGTCAAGAATACGAGAACCATATGGAATGGATGGCTAATTGCCTCCATGAACAACTGCCTCCTTTGTTCCTAAGACTAGAACTAGACAGTCCCCATCTATTAACACTGAACACTTGGATCAAAGATTCAACAGAAGAGTTCTAATCAAAAGGGTAAAACTGCAGAATACAATTTGAAATTCTCACAGACTCGACATCCCGGAACTATGAAGGCTGAATGAACCTCTGAATCTATTGACCTGGAATAATCTTTAAATTTTAGACAAAAAATATTCCCTGAATTCTTCTTAAACCCAAACAACAGTTTAGCTAACTAGTTAAGAAATGTCTGCCTTGAGCACTGTACTTTTTAAGAGCTATCTACATGAGATCAAAGTAACAACAGCACCTTAAAAGATTAGACAGGAACCTTAGGGGTAGGAAGGCAGTGGAGGTGGCTGGTTACACAACTCAAAGAATGTAAGCAAATGCCACTGATTTGTAAATATAAACACGAATTCGGATGTGTTTTGGTGGTAATTCTAAATAATAAAAAAAAATTTTTTTTTAAAGAAAATCCTATCCCTAACATCATGGTAAAGAACTAGATGCTTTCACTTCAAGATCAGGAACGAAGTAAAGGTGTTCTATTATAGGTTATAAAAACATCTTTGGATGCTTTTAAAAATAAAGTTTCAATATAACAAAAATAAAAACTCTCAATAAAATGACAATCACTTAATGCAATGCCAAGCAACATACTAGCTTGATTATTTGGAAAGTTTTTACAAAATAAAGGAGCCTCAGTGGTACAACAATTAAGCACTCAGAGCTGCTAACAGGAAGGTTAGCAGCTGGTATCTGCCAATGATCATCTCCTATAAGATTAAAGCCTAGAAAATTCTCTGAGGCAGTTCTACTGTGTCACATGGGATCACTATTTGTCAAAATCAATTCGATGGCACCTAACAACAGTACCTAAAAAAGTTTAAGTACGAGAGAACAGCTGTAAAAGTTCTGAAACAAAAAGCAACCAATGCGGGCAGCCAACAAACATATGAAGAAATGTTCACGATCACTAACATTAGAGAGATGCTAATCAAAACAACAATGAGGTATTATTTCACACCAGCCATAACAGTAAAGATCAAAAAAGCAGAAGACAATAAATGCTGGCGGGGATGTGGAGAGACTGAGACACTCCTGCATTGCTGGTGGGATTGCAAAATGGTCCAACCTCTCTGAAAAGCAATATGGCGCTTCCTCAGAAGGTTGCAAATAGAAATACATTATTATCCAGCAATTCCTCTACTTGGTATTTACCCACAAGAAATACAAGCCGTAACACGAGTAGATATAAGCACACCAATGTTCAGCGCAGCACTATTTACAACAGCAAAAAGATGGAGACAGCCTAAGTGCCCATCAATTGAAGAATGGATAAACAAACTGTGGTGCATACACACAATGGAATACTATGCTACCTTGAAGAATAACAAGGAAGCTGCAAGCTACCACATAATAATAGATGAACCTTGAGGACATTATGTTGAGTGAAATTAGTCAGTCACGAAAGGAGAAATTCTGCATAGGACCATTATTGTAAAAGACTAAGAAAAAGAACCCACCACAAAAGGGGAAAACAATTATATATATACATATACACACACACACACAAGGGTAGGGAATAGACACAGGATACCTTGGGTGCTGGCAGGGGAATAGACGGGTGGTGGGGAGACAATAAACAAGAAGGGGGAGGGGAACGGAAGAACAAGACTGATGGGAGAACAGTTAAGCAGCTCGGCAAGGGCTAAGTGGGACAGAGGTAAATGCTGAGGTACGCACAACCTTGGAACAACAGGGGTCTAAGATACAGGGATTGAGGCATGGTTTGAAGGGGTTGTTGTTGCTGTTAATGTGCCGTGGAGTCGGTTCTGACTCTCAGCGGCCTTGCACACAGTTTCCGAGGCTGTAAATCTTTACGGGAGCAAAAAGCCTCATCTTTCTCCCGCCGAACAGCTGGTAGTTTCGAATTGCTGACCCTGAGATTAGCAGCCTTATTCACAACCACTACGTGAAGGAGTTAATGTTGTTGTTAAGTGCTTTCAAGTCAATCCCGACCCGTAGCGACCCCGTATAGGGTTTCCAAGGAGCAGCTGGTGAGCTTGAACCACCGACCTTGCAGTTCAAACGGCTTTGCAGTCTGGTGCATTAACCCACAGTGCCACACCAGGACTCTGTTTTGTAGGGGTAAAAGAGGGGAATAATGTTAAGATGCTTGGCTGTCTTTTGAATCTTGGTTTCCCTTGCCTACCACTGTAAAATAGACACTGGGGGCGGAGGGGAGGAATAGCCAGAATCATCACTACAGAAAGCTTGTAAGTCCGTCTTCAGCCTGTAACTGATTGGAACCTTAAAGGGGGCTAGAAGTTGCCCAGAGAATGAGGCTTCCTGTGGAGCCTTTCCATTGCACAAGACCATAGGTGGAATCCAGAACCCCATCCAGAGTCGTCTGAGGTAGGAAATTTCCACTGGAAAGGACAAGGAGACCAGCCTGGAGTGGCCAGAAAGACAGAAGATACTTCGTGAAAGAAAGACCGGCAGGAAAAATGCGAAACAATATAGCAGTCTGATTGATTACTACAAGAACAAGTACACTGTTCACCCAGGAGCCATCAAGGCAAGTGGTTGGGACCCCTCAAGAGTAAACTCCCTTCCAAAACTTAGACTCAAGGGGAACACATGAACAGGCAGGTGGTCTGGCTGGTGACCACGTTAATCACCAATAAGGGGAAGAGGGGGGGAAAAACAGCAATGAGCTAGCTAAGTCCGATCACATTCAAGAGACCCCTGTGAACCTGGGTGAAGACCTGGATGGCCAGCAGTATGGCAAGACCTGGGGACTCCTGGGCCCAGAAGCAGTGACATGGCCACAGAAGACTAGAATGGAGAATGAAGCGTCCAGCTGATATGAAGTGAGGGGAGATGCACAAGAACACCCATACTTGCAGATAGCACTCATTTGACCTGGCTTCAATGGCTGGATGATCAGAACTCGACTAGAAGAAGGGGGGGGGGGGGGGGGGGGGGGGGAGAGTAACCTATTACAATTTGATGAACTTTACTTATACTTATGGATGTAACAGATCAAAAAAGGGAACGAATCTTTACAGTGAGGATCACTCCCACCCCCTGGTTATACAGGGTTGACAGGGATGGGCAATTTAGACACTGGCTGCCCAAATTGGGGACGGGAGACTATAAAGGCAAGAAACGACTGGCTTACAAGCTTTCAAGAGGGAGCCTACTTCCAGACGGGGCGGGGCAGGGTAGAATCTCCACTGAATGACTTCCAATCTGTTGGGACCAGGCTGGCGAAAGGAAATGGGATAAGACTCTTGTAGTACAAAAGTGAATACTTGCCATCAGGACTGACTGTGAGGGTCGGAAATGTAGAGGTCGATGTTTTTTTGACAAAAGGAGGGGAATGATTGATTTTGCAGCCTAGGAGCGGAGGTTCCTGGGAACATCAAGCAAGAAGAATGGAGAGTGGGACCCTACACAGAGGCAGTAACGCCAGGGATGGAGACAGAGATGATGACGTGGACAGATGGAGAGGCTGGGGACACTGGACTCAGGGAGTAAGACAAACTGTGTGCTGTACCCTTTGGTTATTTGATGATACATGGAGGGGATCGTAAACATTGCAATGAAACAAAATATGGTAGGATGAATGTAAAACTGATATTCTTCCATGTAAACCTCACAATAAAAACTTATATAAAAAAAAGGCAACTAGTAAATACTGTTGTATCCACAATCCTGCAATAACAATAATAAACAATAAACACCTTTAAAAAAAAAAAAAAGCAACCAATGATTTGTGAGCCTATGAGACCTTTTATAGAATTTTTTAGCTCTAAACAGGGAACTTAGGAAATGATTAAAAAAAAAAAAAGTATCTTCTCAAAATTATGTGGAGCAAAATTTTAGATTCTTAAAGAATTCAGACCTACTGGATCTACTGAAACAAAAGATCTCCTTAAAGTGTTCAAGAGCATAGGTGCGACTGGTTCAAGCCATGGTATTTTCAATAGCCTCATGTGCATGTGAGAGTTAGATAATGAATTGACGAATTGGAGTTATGGTGTTGGAGGAGAATATTAAAGTTACCATGGACTGCCAAAAGAACTAGCATATCTGTGCTGGAATAAGTATAGCCACGATGGCCAGACTTCATCTCTCACATTTTGGACATATTATCCGGGGGACCAGACCCTGGAGAACAACCTCATGTTTGATAAAGTGGACGGTCAGTGAAAAAGAGACGGACCCTCAATGAGATGGACTGGCACAGTGGCAGCAGCACAGCAACAGCTGTGAGGTGTGTGCAGGACTGGGCAGGGCTTCCTTCTGTTGTATATAACATCTCCATGAGGCAGTACTGACTTGAAGGCGCATAACAACAACAACACGTTGAGGCTGGAGAAGTCTCCGAGTTGCTCTTCAAACTCTGGAATGAAACTATCTCCACAGATTACCTCAATACTGTTGTAAAGTGTGGAATGGGAGCAGGTTTTGCTGTGTATTGTTGTTGTTGTTAAGTGCTGTCACGTTGGTTCCAACTCATAGTGACCCTGTTTAGGTTTTCCAAGGTTTTAAATATTCAAGGGAGCAGAAAGCCTCATCTTTGTTCTGATTGCTGTGTGTATTTTCACGCCCCCAAAAAAATTTTTAAATGGTCCTCTCAAATCAATGGAGAGGAAAAGGATTTACTTATTAAGTGATACTGGGACAAGCTAATTTGAGATTTCTTGTTGTTGTTGTGTGTCATGGAGTCGGTTCCGACCCATAGGGACCCTGTACAGGGTTTCCAAGGCTGTAAATCTTTACAGGAGCAGAAAGCCTCATCTTTCTCCCACTGAACAGCTGGTAGTTTCAAAATGCTGACTATGAGGTTAGCAGCCCGATTCGTAACCACTATGCTACCATAGCTCCTTATACATAAATGTAAACTCCAAGGCATGCTGTGGGTTAATGCGCCAGACTGCAAAGCTGTTTGAACTGCAAGATCGGTGGCTCAAGCTCACCAGCTACTCCTTAGAAACCCTATACAGGGTCGCAACTGACTCAACAGCACTTAACAACAACAACAACAACAAGGCTTAATTAAATTTAGACATATAAACAAGTACAAGGGGAAAGGAAACAAAGGGGCACAATTACAACACATATAACAGTCAAAAGGCCAAATTCTTTAATACAGAAAGAGCTCTTTTAAATAAACTGAAAAGATATAAGCCAAAAGATTAGAAAGAAGGAAAAGGAAAATAGTCAATCAACATATAAATGTTTAAAACGGTCTATTAGAGAGTTTGGTAAAGTGGAGGGTCAGAGAAAAAGAGGAAGACCCCCAGTGAGATGGATTGGCAAAGTGGTAGCATCATGGGCTCAAGCGTGGCAACAATTGTGAAGTTGGCCCAAGACCGGACAGTGTTTCGTTTGTTGTATATAGGGGTCACTATGAGTCGGTACCGACTCGATGGCACCTAACAACAATTAGAGAGTTATGAATTAAAATATGTAATTAAGCCAGAAATGGACAGTTACAATACATAATGCAAACGATACACTATTAGTTAAGAGTGCAATTACTGCACCCTTCTTGGAAGTCAATTTGACAATTAACTATCAAAAGTTCACATGTAATGCATGAGATGACAGTTTTACCCAGCAGATGCTAGATAATCAGCCTTCAGATAAACTTACAAAGGAGCACAAAGTGTCTATGGGTAAAGAATCATTTTCCAGGTATCTGTACAATGCTTAGAGTATATTCTTAAGTTATCATTGGATGAATGAATTGCAGTACTATTTGAAATAAGAAAAATAAGTGGTTCTGGTTGTTGTTGTTTGGTGCCATCGAGTCGGTACCGACTCATCACGACCTTAGGCGCAGCAGAATGAAACACTGCCTGATCCTGGGCCAACCTCACTATCGTTGCCACACTTCAGCCCACTGATGCTGGCACTTGGCCAATCCAGCTCACTTCCTCGTTTTCTCTGACCCTCCACCTTACCAAACATGATATCCTTCTCCAGTGACTGGTCCCTTCTGACAATATGTCCAAAGTATGAGAGACGAAGTTTGGCCATCCTGGCCTCCAAGGAGCACTCTGGCTACACTTCTTCCAACACGGATCTGTTGGTTCTTTTGGCAGCCCATGGCACTTTCAATATTCTCCTCCAACACCATAACTCAAAGGCATCAATTCTTCTATGGTCTTCCTTATTCACTGTCCAGCTTTCGCAGGTATATTATTAGGTTACTGAAAATACCATGACTTGGGTCAGGCGCACCTTAGTCCTCAAGCTGACATCATTGCTTCAACACTTTAAAAACGTCTTTTGCAGCAGATGTGCCTAATGCAGTACGTCCTTTGATTTCTTGGCTGCTGCTTCCATGAGTGTTGATAGTTGATCCAAGAAGAATGAAGTCCCTGACAACTTCAATCTTTTCTCCGTTGATAAGAATGTTTATTGGTCCAGTGGTGAGGATTTTTGTTTTCTTTAAATTGAGATGTAATCCATACCGAAGTTTGTGCTCTTTGATCTTCATCAGTAAATGTTTTAAGTTCTCTTCACTTTCAACAAGCAAGGTTGTATCATCTGCATATTTCAGGTTGTTAATGAAGTCACGTTTTCCTTCATATAACCCAGCTTCTCAGATTATTTACTCGGCATACAGGTTGAATAACTATGGTGAAAGAATACAACCTTGTCTCACACCTTTTTTAATTTTAAAACATTCAGTGTTCCTATGCTCTGTTCGAACAACTGATTCTTGGTCCAGGTACAGATTCCTCATGAGCACAATTAAGTGTTCCGGAATACTCATACTTCGCAATGTTGTCCATAGCTTGTCATGACCCACATGCTCGAAAGCCTTTGCGTAGTCAATAAAGCATAGGTAAACATCTTTCTGATATTCTCTGCTTTCAGCCAAGATCCATCGCACATCAGCAATGATATCCCTCGTTCCACAGCCTCTTCTGAATCCGGCTTGAACCTCTGGAAGTTCTCTGTCAATGTATGATTGTAGCTGTTTCTG
>NW_006409013.1:508173-509578 GCF_000296735.1 Chrysochloris asiatica | reverse complement strand
CATATTTTGGCTCTCGTGGACTTGTTTTCATTTTCTTCAACATCAGTTTGAATTTGCATATGAGTAATTGATGGTCTGTTCCACAGTATGTCCCTGGCCTTGTTTTGACTGATGATATGGAGCTTTTCCATCATCTCTTTCTGAAGATGTAGTCAACTTGATTTCTATGTATTCCATCTGATGAGGTCCATGTGTATAGTCATCTCTTATGCTGTCTAAAGGAGGTATTTGAAATGAACAAATCATTGGTTTTGCAGAATTCTATCATGCATTCTCCAGCATCATTTCTATCATCAAGGCCATATTTTCCAACTACTGATCCTCTTTGCTCCCAATCTCTGCATTCCATTCACCAGCAATGATCAATACATCTTGATTGCATGTTTGAGCAATGTCAGATTGAAGAAGTTGGTAGAATTCTTCTATTTCATCCTCACTGGTTTTAGTGGTTGGTGCATAAATTTGAAAAATAATGGTTTTAAACTGGTCTTCCCTGTACACATGGATATTATCCTATCACAGACAGCATTGTACCTCATGACTGATCTGGATATGTTCTTTTGGACAATGAATGCAACACCATTCCTCTTCAATGTGTCATTCTCGGTATAGTAAACCATGTGGTTGTCAGATTCAAAATGGCCAATGCTAGTCCATTTCAGCTCACTTATGCCTAAGATATTGATGTTGATGCATTCCATTTCATTTTTGACATCTTCCAAGTCTCCCAGATTCATACTTCATACATTCCATGTTCCAATTTTCAATGGATGTTTACAGCTGTTTATCTTCATTTTGAGTTGTGCCCCATCAGCAAATGAAGGTCCTGCGGGCTTTTCTCCCACTAGCTTTACTCCATTCACGTCATCACGGTCAATTCTACTTAAAGGAGGCAGCTCTTCCCCAGTAGCATTTTGAGTGCCTTCCAACCTGAGGGGCTCATTTTCTGGCACTACATCTGACAGTGTTTTCTCTGCTATTCATAAGGTTTTCAGTGACTAAAGATTTGGAAGTAGTTTGTCACTCTTTGTTCCTAGTCTGTCTTTGTCTGGAAGCTCATCTGAAATCTGTCCACCACGGGTGACCCTGCGGGTATTTAAAATACCGGTGGCATAGCTTCCAGAATCACAGCAACTCACAAGCCACCACAGTACGACAAACTGACAGAACGAGTGGTGGCCGTGAGTTAATTAAATGTTTAACCAAACACAGGAGGCTAATTTTTAAATTAATATTTTTACATGGCCCATATACGATTTGCTAAATTTTGGCAGAAAAAAAGGTTCCCCTAGTGAATAATTGCTATCAAAACTCACTGCGAGGGTTAGAAATGTAAATGTAGACATTTTGTATCAAAAGGAAGGCAGTGGTTGATTTTGCAGTCCAGGAGTGGAGGTCCCTGGGA
>NW_006409013.1:493369-508023 GCF_000296735.1 Chrysochloris asiatica | reverse complement strand
TAACCATGGCAATGAAATGATATACGACAGGATGAATGTAAAGCTAATGTTTTCCCTTGTAAACTACCACATAATTCACAATAAAACTTAAAAAAAAAAAAAAAAAAATTCCCCACCCCTGGTCTAGAAGCTTGGAAATGCAAGGAAATGGATTATTCCCCTAGAACCTCTAAAAGGAATGCAACCCTGCAGACATTTTTATTTTAGTCCAGTAACACTTATTTCAGACTCTGACCTTCAGAACTGTAAATAAAACATTTGTGCTGTTTTAAGCCATGGAACTTTGGGTATTTTATTACAGAAGCAATAAAAAGCTATGAACACATGCTAACAAACTAAGTGGTTACAGAGAAACCAGGTTTTTCTTACCTGTCTCCATTGGTCGTTCTGTATTTAAGCTGTCCGTGCTACCTGGACGCAGCTGGCCACCTAAGAGTGTCTTTACTTGTTGATCTGATAATTTCCCTGTACTGACAGATCTAAAACAAACAGTGATGTTAATAACAGAAAAGCACACTTAAAATGAAATCGTCAAAAACTTCAGTATTTTCTCCGTATATCGTGACGTTATTTATTGGTCCAGTTATGAGGATTTTTGTTTTACGTTGAGGTATAGTCATATTGGAGGCTATAGTCTTTGATGATATTCATCAGTAAGTGCTTCAAGTTCTAGTCACTTTCAGCAAGCAGGGTTCTGTCATCTGGTTATCACAAGTTTTCAATGAGTCTTCCTCCAATCCTCATGCCACACTCTTCTTCACAGATTAAGTATTGTGAAAGGCTACAACCTAGATGCATACCTTTCCTGATAAGTAACATCAGAATAAACAGAGAAAACACTGAAGTTGTCAAAATTCCTTTTACTTGGATTCATATTCACTCTGCATAAAAGCAGCTAGCAAGAAACCAAATGAAGTAACTGAGTTGGGCAAAACTGCTATAAAAGACCTCTTTAAAATGATAAAAAGCAAATATGTCATTTTAAGGAGTAGGGTGCATTTGACCCAAGCCATGGCATTTTCACTTGCCTCATATGCATATGAAAGCTGGGCAATGAATAACGAAGAATTGAAGCATTTGAACTATAGTGTTGGAGAAGAATACTGGATAGACCAGGGATGGTGAGATGGAACAAATCTGTCTTGGAAGAACACTCAGAATGTTCCTTGCAAGCTAGGATGGAGACTTCATCTCCTGTACTTTGGACATGTTATTAGGAGGAACCAGTTTGTGGAAAAGGACATTATGCTTGTTGAGTAGATGGTCAGTGAAAAAAAGGAAGACCCCTCAATGAGATGGACTGATATAATGGCTTCAGCAATGGGCTCACACACAGCGACGGTTGTGAGAAGGGCACAGGACGACAATGTTTTGCTCTGTTGTACACAGGATGGCTGTGAACCAACTCAACCTCGTCTAACAACAACAAACTTAAAAAAAATCCAGGTATTTAAATACAAAGGTTGATTTAAGTCAAGCCACGAAAGGGTTAATGAGAAGCCAAAGAAGAGGGAGCCAAAAAACAGATGCTGAACAATTTAGGATGGAGATAAACTTCAATAAGCAAAATAAACCAAAAGCAGAAACAGAGTATGCACGTTAGAAGCATCTGTGGTTCCCAAAGATTCCAAACGTAAACAGGCCATCTCAGGAACCACATAGGCCACAGCCAGTTAATAATTTGGTCCAGTTGTTTTCATGACAGGAACAGCCACACTATTATAGCTGTCATATTTAAGGCTTGAAAAGAAGATTCTTTTACCTGCCAAACACCGCCTTGTTCTGCTGTTCAGTCCTCGGCTTCTCACCTCTTTGTAGTGAGACACAATGAGAGCATGTCTGGGGGTCATTCCCATCTCTAGATAGACCTTCTGCTGGCCCCTGACGAGTGACCAAGGCTAACAGGTTGGAAGACGCTTGCGTTTTAGGGATTTTGAAAGGAGCTGTGGTCTAAAGAAACATGCAGCAGAGTTAGTAAGATGAATGAAATGTGTAGAACCATCAGCCTACTGGCACCGTAGTCAAGTGCCTCCAACAAGAATCTGGAGACAGTTACACCTGGATTCAAATATTGGTTCTTCTCCTTAGGGCCTGTGTGCAACCTTGGCCAGTGCATTTAAGAGCTCCAAGTCTCAATTTCATAGGGACAATAGTAGTACCTACCATCCAAGCTGTTTTGATAGAATCACGCATATAAAGCACTCAGTAACCAAAGTTGGTTACACTGTGCCTGGCACGTGGCTAGTGTTAATTTAATTACTGCTATTCTTATCATGAATCCTTTCCATAAAGCACTATACTAGTTCATGACCTACAAAAGGGTTCAACCAACACACCTTAGTAGGAGAGCCAATGATTGTTGGTAAAGGAGTTTTAAAGAACCAGTCAGAACTCCGTGGAGAGGATCCCATATGCTTGGTGGGAGAGGCTCCCAGGCTGCCAGGCCGACTGGGCTGAGGGGAGTAGCTGTACCCAGCCCCAGCATGAGAGGGGCACACAGGGTCAGAGTGCTGTTTTCTCAGCTTCTGCTTGTTCTGATAGATGTCGGTGAGGGTGGGGGCGATCTGCAGTCTAGCACCCAGTAAGAGAGACTGTGGTGACTGAGCCTGTGGTACTGGAGAACCTACCAAAAAAATGAATCCAATGTTAACTCAAAGTGAAGAAGCACAGGGCAAAATCTCAAGAATTAAAGACAATGTGAAGAATGAGAATTCTGATACGTGTCTTGGTTATCATCAAGTATTCTAAAAGCTGTTTACTCAGTATGAAACTATTTTCTGTCATCCTCTACAAAACGATGATAAATACATTGTTTTGGTACTCTCAGATGGTAGACTTTTATGATACTAGATAGTGTACAGTAGGATTAGCACCAAAGAGAATAATAGAGTTAATGGGTGACGTTAATAAAAACAACAAACACCTATACTGAACATGATTTCTAATTTATAATAAAATACATATGAAGATATAGCAATGTAATGTATCTCTTTTCTCACATAGTAAGTAAAAGAAAACTTTTAAGCAAACCCAGAAAACCCCCATTCAAATAAACAAAACCAAACTACATAAAATGCAGACGAAAAGGTCAGAGAGATAACATACCTTTCCTGTATTTTATTTTGTCTTAAAATTACAAGCATATAAAATTTTTATCTATTTTATTAGTTCCATTAATGACACATTTGAAATCTGAAGTATCCATGTTCTCTACAAAGAACGGATTAGGTCAAAGGTATTCCTGATTCTTAATCTGTATCAGTCACCTGGGAGAGAGCATCCCATGTCCCAGAACAAAGCTGGTGTTGCCAACATAACCATTCTTTGAAGCTTCCTGAAAGCCAAACTACCAGCAATAATAGGAAGACATGAAAATGTTTTTACTGACTCTTCCAAACGCAGCTTTGCTATTGCTGACTCCTGGTTATTTAATATTTCTGAATTCTGTCCTGCCCTTTATAGAAATACACAAATAAAATGACTAGAAAAATGTAATGACATGCGGAAAAGTTACTTGTTTATTTTAAAGAAAACACAAAATATAAAAGAACTAACCTTAGAAGAGCACGCTTTTCTATATTAAATAGCACAGGGTTCTTTTAATTGGCCTATCCTAAAATGCACATGGATTGCTGGTGTGGCACTGTAGGAAAATCACTGGACAGCTAAGCTTAGGTCAGTGGTTCAAACCCACGATTCACTCCTCGGAAACGTTATACAGGGTCACTATGAGTCGGAACTGACTTGACACCACTAACAACATACAACAGAATTTCACTTACATGTGTTATTTACACATATCTTTTCAGGCACATATATATACACGCTACTGTTGTTGTAAAGTATCATCAAGACAATTCTGATACCAACCCTGTATAAAATTTTCAGTTTTATATCTCTGAGGAGCAGAAATCCATCCTCACCTCTCACGAAGTAGCTGGTGGGCTCAAAACACCAACTTTGTGTTTCTCAATCCAGTGTTTATCCTATGGAGTGGCAGCGCTTATATATATATATATATATATAAAATGTATGTATGTAAAAGCATATATGTCTACATATAATAAAATAAACATTTCTGTTCTATCTGATGCCAACTAACAGCTTTTAATCAAAATGATGAAATCTCATTTTCTAGATTGATGTTCATTATCCGCATGACAATGATCAAAATTAACTTAGCTTATTTAATTTCTAAGACTTATTTTCAATTAGTTGTATAATAAGCTAAAGTATACGTCAACAAGGTTCTAAAAAACAGGAAACAATAGTAAATATTTCGTATTATACTATTCTTTGGGTAAGAGAAGAAAAACATAACTCATTCATTTTAAAATGAGGATTTTTAATACACCAAATACATTGTCCTACCTGTAGAGTTTCTACTCCTGGATTCATGGACCTGAGGCTGCCCACAGCTGCACTGACTAAATTGCTCAGGAATAGTACCAACTATGGAAGATGGAAAATGAAGACCAAATCATTAAAAGTCAATCAAGGATAAAAGCAAATAGCACTTGCAAAAAAGAATAGTATAGAACACTTTACAGAATTTTAATTAGGAAATATTTAGTCCAATAAACACTGAGAATATCAATGTGCTGAGCGTTGGACATATAAGATTAGAAAAATAAAACAAAACAAAAAAGAAAATATATTCTCTCTTGAAACAAGATTATCAGTTAAGAAAGCCATGTAAACCCTAGGTAAAAGACAGGTAAGTTCATAGGGCTTCCTCTAAAGAGATGCACTATTCCCAGTAGAGGTAGAGAGCCCCGATGAACTTAACCCACTGCTGTCATATGCACTATTGTGTTTAACCCTCATAAATCTGAGTGATAAGTAGATGGGCATTTTACGCTCTTTAACCTAGGGTTTAAGGAGCTCTGGTAGCATAGTGGTTATGAATCGGGCTGCGAAACTCAAGGTCAGCAGTTCGAAACTACCAGCTGTTCCGCGGGAGAAAGATGAGGCTTTCTGCTCCCGTAAAGATTTATAGCCTTGGAAACCCTGCACAGGGTTGCTATGAGTTGGAACCGACTCCATGGCACATAACAACAACACAACAACCTAAGGTTTATGACTGGTGAGTTTAGAGTCCAAATCGAATGGAGATACTTTCTATATATGAAATCCATTTTTCCCATGGAGTTCTGGTGTGGTGCTGTAGGATAAGCACTGGACTTCAAGGTCAGTTTGAACCACAAGGTTAGTGGTTCAAACTCACCAGCCACTATTCAGAAACTGTAGACAGGGCAGCTATGATTTGAACCAACTGGAGTGCACTTAGGAACATTTCTAATAAAAGACCTGTTATAGGGGAGAAAAGAAATCCTATTTTCAAACATATATATATGTTGTTGTTAGGTGCCGTCAAGTCACAACCGACTCATAGCTACCTTGTGCACAACAGAATGAACCAAGGCCAGGTCCTGTGCCAACCTCACAATCATTGCTATGCTTGAGTCCACTACTGCTGCCACTGTGCCAATCAACGTCGTTGGGGGCGTTGCTCTTTTTTTTCCAGGTGAGCGATAGGACGCCATGAATTTCCACATTCTGCCTCTAAGTGGTAAGGAGTTCTAATAGTACAGTGGTTACAACTTGGGCTGTTAACCTCAAGGTCAGCTAGTTCGAAACTACCAGCAGTTCTATGGGAGAAAGATGAAGCTTTCTGCTCCCGTAAAGATTTACAGCTTTGGAAACCATGCACACGGTTGCTATGAGTCGCAACTGACTCCACAGTACACCACCACCACCTCCAACTGGTTACCTTTTTATAAAGCACAAAGAACAAAGGAATCTCCCCCTACAATCACAACTGACAGCAGCAATGCATCAAAATACGCATGCTAGGACTTTGGCAGCAGAGAAGGGGCTATTACAGGTAGGAAAACTTACAGACTGTCTCTGAGGCTCTGGGGTGGTGGTGGTGGCTGTGGTATATCACAACCACCAAAGAGCATGCCCAAGAAAGTTCCTGCTGGGACCAGTTGAAACAAATAGCCCAAAACTCACTTTAAAATATACTTCTAATTCTGGCAGTACAGCCCTCAGAGATGCATAAGGTACTCAAGAAAAACTGAACACATAAACTAGCAGAAGACGAACTCAAACTCTGCCTGGCTGGAGTCATTTGCAGGCAAAAGACCTTCAAATGTCATGCTCTACAGCAATCCCCAACATAATTTATACAGTGAATCTCAAGAGGGACTTGCTGTTTCTGTTAAATGCTGTTGAGTTGGTTTCGACTCATAGCAACCCTGTATAGGATTTCCAAGGAGGGGCTGTTGAGTTTGAACCACCAACCTTGCAGTTCAAACTGACCTTGCACTTGAGACCTTACCCTACAGCACACAACAGGACTCCAAGAGGGAATTGGAACTTGATTAATCGAAAAACCACCACCAAAACGGTAATATGGAGAATGTTCACACATTGTGATCATGTAAACTAATGTCACTGAGCAATCTGTACAGAATCTGTTGAGTGGGAACATTTATGGTTTGAATTGTGTCCCCCAGAAATATGTCATAAATCCTAACTTCTATGGCAGTGGTTATAACTCTATTTGGGAATGGATTGTCTTTGTTATACTAAAGGGGCAGGATTAATGTCGAGTGAGTCTTGAGTCAATAGCTTTTGAGATATAAAAAGCCTGCATGGTTTCTCCTTGCCTATATATATATATATATATATATATAGTAAAATGCAAGATGAACAAGGCAGATAGGAGAACAATTAGGCAGGTTTGCTTGGGCTAAGTGGGACAGAGGTAAATAACGATGTATGCACAAACTTGGAATAACAGGGCTCTGGGATACAGGGATTGAGGCATGGCTTGAATGGGCAAAAGATGGAAAATAATGTAAAGATGCTTGGCTGTCCTTTGAATCTTGATTTCTCTGGCATACCATTATAAAATAGACACCTGATGGGGAGAGATAGGAATAGCCAGTAATATCACCATAAAAAGCTTATAAGTCCGTCTTCTGCCTAGAACTGATTGGAATACCTAAAATGGGGCTATAACTTGCTCAGTGAAGGAGGCTTCCTGCGGAGCCTCTGCATAGACCATAGGTGAAATCCTGAACCCCATCCAGAATCTTTTGAGGTGGTAAATTTCCACTTGAAAGGACAAGCAGACCAGCCTGGAGCAGCTAGAAGAACAGAAAAATCTTCTTGAAGGAAAGAACAACAGGAAAAATACAAAACAATAAGGCAGTCCAACTGATTACTACAAGAACAAGCAAGTTGCTCATCCAGGAGACATCAAGGCAAGTAGTTGGGTCCCCTCTGGGCAAACCCCCTTCCAAGACTAAGACTCAAGGGGAATACACGAGCAGACATGTGCTCTGACTGGTGAGCACAATCGTCACTGAGAAGGGGAAGTGAGGGAAAAACAGCAATGAAGCTGCGAGCTAAATCCTACCACGTTCAATAGACTCCTGTGAACCCAAGTGGAGACCTGGCTGGCCAGCAATATAGCAAGACCTGGGGACTCTTGGGCCAAGAGTCAGTGACATAGCTACAGAGGAGTAGAGTGGAGAGCGAAGCGTCCAGCTGATAAGAAGAGAGGGCATATGCACAAGAACATCCACACTTAAAGATAATACCCACTTGACCTGGCTTCAGTGACTGGATGATCAGAGCTCAACTAGAAGAAGAAAGAAGAGAAAAAGAAGAGTAATCTGATGAACCTGACCTACACCTATGGATGCAGTAGCTCAAAAGAGGGAACAAATCTTTACAATGAGGATCATTCCCACCCCCTGGGTACACAGGGTTGACAGGGATGGGCAACTTGGACATGGCTACCCAAAACGGGGGGCAGGGGACTACAAAGGCAAGAAGTGACTGACTTACAGGCTTTCAAGAGGGAGCCTAGATCCAGAGGGCACGGAGGAAGGTAGAATCTCCAATGGGCAGTATCAAATCTGTCTGGGTGGGGCTGATGAAAGGAGATGCAGATAGGACTCTTGTGATACAATAGTGAATAACTGTATCAGGACTGACTGTGAGGGTTGGAAATGTAAAAGTACACATTTTGTAGCAAAAGAAGGGGAGTTGTTGACTTTGCAGTCCAGAAACAGAGGTCCCTGGGACCATTCAAGGGAGAAAAGCGGAGTGCAGGATCCTACCCAGAAAAAAAAAAACAACAAACGCCAGAGATGGAGGCAGAGACGATGATGTAGAGAGATGGAGCAGTTAGGGACTCTAGACCCAGAGAGGGAGAGGGGCTGCATGCTGACAACAGAGGGGCAGGCTTGCGGGGTAAACCCTTTGGTTGTTTGATGATATATGGAGGGGATTGTAACCAGGACAATGAAACGATTATACGATAGGATGAATGTAAAGCTAATGTTCTCCCATGTAAACTATCACATAATTCACAATAAAACATTTTTTTAAAAAAAGAGAGAGATGAAAAAATGAAAACAAACATTTGGACATGTTTCCTGGAATGTTCACCAAGAATGTGACTACACAACCTTTGTTAAAGAGAATAAGTCTGTCTTTGAGAGGTCTAACCAACTGCCGCAGGAGAAAACTCATAAGCTTAGACTTCAGGGGACAGAGAACAGAATGAAAGAACACTGGATGTCTCTTGGAATTTTACCAGCAGGAAACCGACCTAAGGAGCTATATCTGTTGTCCTTCAAGAAAAAAAAGGGCCATCCCTGGAGCAGGAATTTATGTACATACAGACAGACATAGAACACTATGGAGTTCTGGTAGCGTAGTGGTTACAAGGTCAGCAGTTCCAGGGGAGAAAGATGAGGCTTTCTGCTCCCATGAAGATTTACAGCCTCTGAGACCCTATTCACGGTCGGTATGAATCAAAACCGACTCTACAGCACACTGCCAGCACAACCCTATATAATATATAAAATGGGACTGCCAGTGTGGCACTGTAAGATAGGCACTCAACCTCAAGGTCAGTTTGAATTTTAAGGCCAGTGGTTCAAACTCACAAGCTGCTCCTCAGAAACCCTATATAAGGTCACTGAGCCAACCAAATCAAGGGCACTCATCAGCATGTGTGTATAATACCCTATACAGGGTTTCTATGAGCGAGAATCAACTCAAGGGAAGCAGTTTTTGTGTAAGGGTGAAATGTTACGGAATGAACTGTGTCCCTTCAAAATATGTGCTATGAATCTTAACCTCTATGCCTACAGTTAATCCCCTTTAGAAATAGGTTGTTTAGTTATGTTAATGAGACAAGACTGGTGTAGGGTGTATCTTCGCTCAATCTTTTTGATATAAGAGATTAAAGCATCAGAGACAAAGCAAATTAGAAGCCAAGACACATAGAGATATCCAGTGAACCTGGAGACACAAGCTGAAGACACTGGAACGGTCCTCAAAAGGTGACCGAGAAAACCTTTCCCTGTCTCTGAATTCAGAATTCTAGCCTCCTAAACTGTTACAGAATCAGATTTTGTATGTTAAAGCCAACTGCTTTTGGCATTTCTACTATAGCAGCACTAGAAAGGTAAGATAGGAACCTAAACTGCTATATAAACCGTTAACAAAAATATAATATTATTTAAAATAATTGGGACTTGTGGGTGGGTGTCAAAAAGCTAAAAATCACTTCAGTCATGAGCCACTGTTCCTAGAGGAGTGTGTCATGACAGTAGTTCAAAAGCAGCAAACTACTGCTATAAACTCTCCTTACCCAAAGGGGAAGGTGAATAAGGCCGAGAAGACCCAGTGGAGAGCCTTCGTCCAACTGTTTGTACTGTGTCGGCTGGCACCGGGGAGCAGGATCCCAGACGGAGGAAGCCCATTGGACTGGTATTAGACCTTCGTACAACTGCAGATCTGAAAAGAAAAACAGAATCACCTACTATAAGGGAACCACTTACTAAATCAGCATGCTAAAATATGACCTCTTATCATTTCTAACCCATCATTCAAATGTAAAATGAGACCTAATTCAGGAGCTCTGAAGGGGTCATGGGTTAAGTTCAAGCACACCTGTGAGTCGGAATGCACTTCATGGTACTTAATAAGCCTGTGATTATGGATTCTTCTTTGAAGTGAGGTTGCTATGAGGCAGTATTAAAGTAGGACTGCTCGGGTAGCATAGTATGTTATGAGTTGAGCTGCTAACTGCAAAGACAGATGAGGCTTTCTGTTCCTGTAACAATTTACAGTCTTTGAAGCTCGATATAGGGTTTCTATGAGTCAGAACCGAGTCCACTACACACAACCACTACCACCAATGATTAAGGCAAGACTCCTGCGATATGCAGATGATACAACCTTGCGCACTGAAAGTGAAGAACACTTCAAATATTTACTGATGAAGATCAAAGACCACACCCTTTGGTATGGATTGCATCTCAATGTAAAGAAAAGAAATATCCTCACCACTGGAGCACTAACCAACAATTTTACCAACAGAGAAAATATTGAAGTTGTCAAGGACATCATTCTTCTTGGATCAACTATCAACACTCATGGAAGCAGCAGTCAAGAAATCAAACGACATATTGCATCAGGCAAATCTGCTGCACAAGACCTTTTTAAAGTGTTGAAGAGCAAAGATGTCAGCTTGAAGACAAAGGTGCACCTGACCCAAACTATGGTATTTTCAGAAATATCATATGCCTGCAAACTCTGGACAGTGAATAAGGAAGACCGAAGAAGAATTGATGCTTTTGAGTTAGTGTTGAAGGAGAATACTGAAAGTGCCATGGGCTGCCAAAAGAACCAATAGATCTGTGTTGGAAGAAGTGCAGCCAGAGTACTCCTTGGAGACCAGGATGGCCAAACTTGGTCTCTCATACTTCGGACATATTGTCAGTCGCTGGAGAAGGATACCATGTTGGTAAGGTGGAGGGTCAGAGAAAAAGAGGAAGACCCCTAGCGAGATGGACTGGCAAAGTGGCAGCATCAATGGGCTCAAGCGTGGCAACAATTGTGAGGTTGGCCCAGGATTGAACACTGTTTCGCTCTGTTGTCCACAGGGACACTAAGAGTTGGTACTGACTCAACAGTACCTAAAAACAACAACATAAGTTCATCCCACACACTCTGGGCTTCCCCCCCGACCTCTTCACGTCCCGCCCCGTGGCAGCCCCCTCTGCCCACTGTAGCACCAGAAGAGCAATGCTCAAGGCTGTAAGTCCCTGTCCCTCCCCTCACAGACGGTGGAAGCATCATGGGATATAGTGATGTCCGTGTAAAACCTCTCTCCAAATCAATGGGTGACTTCTGTATGAAAGCTTAAAATCCTGAGCATGTTGTGTGTGTAAATAAAGCAGTCAGCAAGTGAAGCCTTAATCCATTTTAAAGTCTTGAATTTTAAAAGCTGCCTTTTGTAACAGGCTGACCTAACCACATATCCTAAAGAAGACATTCCTTTTCTCTGAGGACTGTCAGGTTTAGGGCATCAGTTTGTTTCCAGAGTCTTTGCACTAAGATCAGGCAGCTATGCAAGATGTGACAGCATGTATCCAAAGGGTCTTGATGCACAGCAATACTGGTAAATCTTTTTGATGTTGCTAGGTATTGTCTGATTGGTTCCCACTCATAGCGACACTATGTACAAAGAATGAAACACTATTTGCTCCTGCGCAAACCTCACAATTGTTAGTTACAGTCCATTGTTGCTGTCACTGTAACAGTCTCTTTCTCACTGACCTCCACTTTGCTAAGCATGATGTCCTTCTCCAGGGACTGGTCCTACCTGATGACATGTCCAAAGTACGAGAGATCAACTCTGGCCATCCTGGCTTCTAAGGAGCATTCTGCCCGTACTTCCTCCAAGACGGATTTGTTTGTTCTTCTAACAGTCCATAGTACTTTAAATATTCTTCTCCAACTCCGCAATTCAAATGCATCGAATCTTCCTGGTCTCTCTTACTCATTGTCCAAATTTCATGTGAATATGAGGAAATTGAAAATACCATGGCTTGGGTCCCTTGTGGTACAATGGTGTATAATTGTTAACAGGACTGACTGTGAGGGTTGGAAATGTAAAGGTAGACATTCTGTAGCAAAATGACAGGAGTGATTGACTATGCAGTCCACGAGCAGAGGTCCCTGGAACCATCAAGGGAGAAGAGCAGAGTGTGAGATACTACCCAGAGAAACAGTGATGCCAGAGATGGAGGCAGAGATGATGACATGGAGAGATGGAGCAGCTGGGGACTTTAGACCCAGAGAGGGAGAGGGGCTGTGTGCTGATGACCAGGGGGCAGGCTTGCAGGGTATATACTCTTGGGTTGGTTGATGATGCATAGAGGGGTTTGTAACCATGGCAATGAAATGATACACAATAGGATGAATGTAAAGCTAATGTTCTTCCATGTAAACAATCACATAATTCACAATAAAACATTAAAAAAAATAAAAATACCATGGCTTGGTCAGGCTCAACACAGTCCTCAAAGTGACATTTTTGCAGCAGATTTGCCTAAAGAAAACAGGTAAATCTGTTGCAAAAATAATGTCTTTGGGATGGCAGCTAGGGTAGAGATCCAGTGAGGTTCACCGTCAGCAATACCACAGAATACCAGGGGCAAAGCAGATTCACGGAAGAGCTCCAAAAACTCGGAACCACATAGGTAGGAATATTTTTAAAGTTTGAAGGCTTATAAGATAGTGGAACTTCTAGTGAAAGTAAGAAATCATGTACTTTTGAATCTGCCGGGATCAGTAGTTCGGAGCGCACAACTTGGGCAAGACCAAACAGGATGACCAAGTGGGGGACCAGATACATCATGGGAAATGTCATGGGACCCTCGGAGCAAAGGTGGGCAATACACTTTGTCGGTTTTGCTTTGTTCTGATTTTCTTTTTTTTTTTTGGCATCTGTTCATTGCCCGCCCCCCCTGCACTGTTTGCGAGCCTCCGTTCTGGTGACTAGAGGGGGTGCCTGAGTCAGAGGATACCCCACACCCTCACCACGGTGGGTTCTTCTGCCACGCATGCACACAGATACTCTCAGCACAAAAGGCACCCCTAAACTGCTTTTTATTTGTTGTTGTTGTTGTTTTTTCAGGAAAAGACAAGAATAAGGGGTGTGGAGAGGGAAAGAGAGTTTTAAAACAATACAGGCCAAAATTAAATGAAATCCTAAGGTATAGCATAACAACCAACAGTGGCATCTTGAAATCAGACAACTTTGAAGGCAAGAAACTGAAAGAGGACATAAAAGTCATACAGTCATACTCATATTGTTGTTGTTGTTGTTGTTAAGTGCCGTCGAGTCAGTTCCGACCCATAGCGACCCTGTACACTTAGGCTACAGATTTTTTTCCCCATCTCTCCCGCCTCTCCCTTTTCTGCGATTATAGACTACAGTATCCAATCTAGTTTTGTTGTTGTTTTGGTATTTTTTTTGTTTGATTGGCTTTTTTGCTGTTGCTGTTTTATGCTCCCCCTTAAAACTTTGTGGGATTCTTTCTCTCCCTATAATTAATTACTCAAGAAGAGACAGCAACTGCTGCCATATAGTAAAGCTACAATCATACTCTTTAAAACATCAAAATCCAGGCAAGAACGCATACTAACTGCCATACACCAGGGAGGCAGACAACATATCTGTCAAAGCTACTCTGAGTTAAGCAATAAGAAGAGTAAAAAGGAAAGCCCACATACTGATCACATCTACCTGGAGGCAATCAGAAACCATAAAAAATACCAAAACACAGACTCAATTAAGTTTAAGGCCACCGATAAACACTAAACATGTACAAGAAGCAAAAGCAGATGACCATATCAGCACATGTCCAGAAAAAAAGATAAAATGTCTGAGACAAATGACCTACAGGTAGACCTGAACTCCATTCTGGAAGGAGAGCAGGTCTTGGAAATGCCTGAGAAGGAATTCAGAAAAATGATTATAAAATGTTTCAAAACACGTTACAATGGAGTTGAGAAAAATAAGGAAGAAGTCAGGAAAGCACTACAGGAACAGTCAAATAGAATAGACACAACATTTGAAATAATTCAGATCCTACAGAAAGAGGTCCAAACGATCAATAATACAATATCAGAAATAGACAATAAACTGAAAGGACAAAGGAGTAGAACTGAAGAGATGGAAGGAAGAACCAGTGAGCTGGAAGGCAAATCTCTCAAGACCACTAAGACAGAAGAGCAAAAAGAAAAAAAGTGAAAAGATGAACACTCAAGAAGCTCAACGAACCCCAGGAAGCACAGACCCCAAAAGAAAATCACTGAGACATACCATAATCAAGGTCTCCAAATTCAAAGATTAAGGAGACACTCCTGAAAGCAGTTAATGAAGACAGAAGTGTTACATACAAAAGCAAGCAAATCAGGAAAGGAACAAACAAGATGGCGGATCGGGTGGACGTATAGCAGAGAGCTCCAACAACAACAACACAAAATACCCGACCAAGCAGGCTCAGGGGATAGTCCCAGAACTCTGAACCACATATAAAGGAATACTTAGAAGGTTGGAAGGCTCACAGCTGCGGGAATTAGTGGCAGAAGCAAGAAATCTATTGCTTTCTAGTCCAGGCAATCAGCGGCTCCAGGAGCCACCATCTTGGGTGAGACCACGTGGGGGAAGGATCAGAGCGGCCACAGACACCTGGCAGAACCGCTGAGATAAAGGTGTGGACATTCTTCTCTTTTGGTAGCTGTTCATTGGTCCCTTGCTGTCT
>NW_006409013.1:490103-491923 GCF_000296735.1 Chrysochloris asiatica | reverse complement strand
ACAGAATAAAATTATAAGAACAGAGGATCTGGGAGTTCAGTCTATGATCAAAACAATCACAATGTGATAAAAGGTAAACACAGAAGAACAGAGATCCAGGTGGTGGGAAAGTCAGGTAGATTACTGGATAAAATAGAAGAAGGTAATGGGGCGACATTTATGAAACCCTGAAAGAAAAAAAACTGCCAATCAAGAATCCTTTATCCAGCAAAGCTATCAATCAAATACAATGGTGTAATCAAAACATTCCAGGATAAACAAAAGCTAAGTAAGGGATTTTGCCAAAGCCAACCCTGCGCTACAAAAAATACTAAAAGGCCTTCTGTGGATTGAGAACCAACAATAACAAACAACAAGCAGAGAATGACATACATGGTAGCACCACCCAGAACTAAATCGACGGAGGGAAGAGTCCAAACAGAACAAAACTGTTAGAAAAAACCCAAAGAATCTGGGAGGTCAGTCTACGATCCAAAGAATTACAATATAAAAGAAGAAGGTAAACATGTAGGAACAGAGATCCAGATGGTGAGAAGGTCAGGTCGATTACAGGTAAAATAGACTGCACTAAATGCAGGGAAAAGTTAACGGAATATATGGCAACCTCAAAGAAAATTACCACATCACAACATACCAAGAAAATGAAAATCCAAGAAGAACATGGAAACATTAAAACTATGAAGAAACTCCCAAGAGAGAACACAAAAAGCATGAACTCAGCAAGGGAAGGCACACAGAACAAAGAAACCAGCCACACCACAAAGAAACAAACATAATGGCAGCAATTAATCCATACTTATCAATAATTACTAGGAGCTCTGGTACTTTAGTGGTTATGAATTGGGCTGCTAACGTCAAGGTCGGCAGTTCAAAACCCCACTTCGCGAGCAAGAGGAGGCTTTCTGCTCCCGTACAGTTCTGCAGCCTTTGAAACCCTGTGTAGGGTCACTATGAGACTAACCAACTCCACTGTACTAAACAACAACAACATCAATAATTACACTGAATGTAAATGGATTAAATGTAGCAGTTAAAACACCGAAGGTGGCAGAATGGATAAGAAAACAAGATCCTTCAATATTCTGTCTGCAAGAGACACATCTCACACACAGAGACAAAAACAGATTTAAAGTGAAAGGATGGGAAAAAATATACCAAGCTAATTTCAATAAAAAAACAAAAAGGACTGGCAGTACTAATCTCTGATACAATAAACTTCAAGGAAAAAAAACAGCATAATAGATAAAGATGGGCATTGTCTCATGATTAAAGGGACAATTGTCCGAGGAAAGGAACTTCTCTGTTTTATGGAGCTCTCTGAATTTTCCTTTCATGTGTTCAAATAAAATTTTTCTAAACAAACAAAAAAGGGACAATTGAACAAGATGATATAACCATAATAAACATCTATGCTCCCAATGAAAGAGCTCCAAAATAGATAAAGCAAACTCTAATAGATTTGAAGAAACAAACAGACGAATCTACAATGATACTGAGTGATTTTAATACACCGCTTTCAAAACTGGAGAGAACTACCAGAAAGAAACTTGACCAAGACACAGAAGAACTAAACCACACAATCAGCCAACTGAACCTCAGAGACGTGTACAGAGCATTCAACCCAACAACAGCTCAAAATACATTCATTTCCAGTGCACATGGAACATTCTCCAGAATAGACCATGTCTTAGGCCACAAAACAAATCTCTATAAATTTATTAATATCAAAATACTACAAAGCATCTTCTCAGACCATAATGCTATCAAATTAGAAATCAACAATAGAAAAACCAAGGAAATCGAGTCAAATACATGGAAAC
>NW_006409013.1:485308-487778 GCF_000296735.1 Chrysochloris asiatica | reverse complement strand
AAAACATGTGAATACTGAATATTTCAAAATTAAGAAAGGTGTGTGACAAGGTTGTATTCTTTCACCTTACTTATTCGACCTGTATGCTGAGCAAATAATCCAAGAAGCTGGGTTACATGAAGAAAAACATGGCTTCAGGATTGGTGGAAGACTCATTAACAACCTGCAATATGCAGAAGATTCAACCTTGCTAGCTGAAAGTGAAGAGAACTTAAAACATTTACTGATGAAGATCAAAGAACACAGCCTTCAGTATGGACTACATCTCAATGTCAAGAAAACAAAAATCCTCACCACTGGACCAACAAACAACATTCTGATCAACAGAGAAAAGACTGAAGTTGTCAAGGACTTCATTCTTCCTGGATCAACTATCAACAATCACAGAAGCAGCAGTCAAGCGAGGACATATTGCGTTAGGCAAATCTGCTGCACAAGATCCTTTTAGTATGTTGAAGAGCAAAGATGTCAGCTTGAAGACTAAGGTGCGCCTGAACCAAGCCATGGTGTTTTCAATAACCTCATATGCATGCAAAAGTTGGACAGTGAATAAGGAAGACTGTAAAAGAATTAATGCCTTTGAGTTATGGTGCTGGAGGAGAATACTGAAAGTGCCATGAGCTGCCAAAAGGACGAATAGATCTATTTTGGAAGAAGTACAGCCAGAGTACTCCTTAAAAGCCAAGATGGCCAAACTTAGTCTCTCATACTTTGGACATATTGTCAGGGGGGGAACAGTCACTGGAGAAGGATATCATGTTTGGTAGGGTGGAGGGTCAGAGAAAAAGAGGAAGACCCAAGAGATGGATTGGTCAAGAGGCAGCACTGATGGACTCAAGCATGGCAACAATGGTGAGGTTGGCCCAGGATCGGGCAGTGTTTCGTTCTGCTGTGCATAAGGTCGCTATGGGTCGGTACCAACCCGATGGAACCTAACAACAACAACAAATCCCTCATGAACATAGATGCAAAAATTCCCAACAAAATCCTAGCTAACAGAATCCATTAGCACATCAAAAAGATAAAACAGCATGATGAAGTGGGATTCATATCAGGGATGCAAGGATGGTTCAACATTAGGAAAACAATCAACGTTATCCACCATATAAATAAGAATACAGAAAAGAACTACATGATCATATCGACTGATGCAGAAAAGGCATTTGACAAAATCCAACATCTATTCCTGATAAAAACATTCAACAAACTAGGAATTAAAGGGAAATTGCTCAACAGAATTAAGAGCATACATCCAAAACCAACAGCCTACATTACTCTCAATGGAGAGAAACTGAAAGCCTTCCCTCTGCGAACAGGAACCAGGCAAGGATGCCCTTTGTCACCACTCCTATTCAATATTGTGCTGGAAGTCTCAGCAAGAGCTCTAAGGCAAAACAGGGAAAATAAAGGCATTCAAATTGGCAAAGAGGAAGTAAAACTCTATTTGCAGACGATATGATCCTGTATGTAGAAAACTACAAAGACTCCCTTAAAAAAGCTACTTGATCTCATTGGAAGACTCAGCAAAGTGGCAAGATATAAGATCAATATACAAAAATCAGCTGGATTCCTCTATACCAACAATGACAGTGCTGAAAAGGACATTAGGAAACCAATACCATTGACAAAAACTAGCCAAAGGATGAACTATCTAGGAATAAATGTAACCACAGAAACAAAGGACTTATACAAACAAAAATACAAAACACTACCTCAAGAAACCAAAAGAGACTTGCAAAAATGGAACAATGTGCCATGCTCCTAGATAGGAAGCATTAACGTTGTGAAAATATCAATACTGCCCAAAGCAATTTATACATATAATGCAATCCCAATCCAGATTCCAATGACAGTCTTCAAAGAAATGGGAAAAACAATTACAAACTCTGTATGAAAAGGAAAGAAACCCAGGACAAGCAAAGCACTGCTTAAGAAGAAGAATAAGGTTGGAAACCTCTCACTGCCTGACTTAAAAATTTACTACATGGCTACAGTTGTCAAAACAGCTTGGTACTGGTACAATGAAAGACACATTGATCAATGGAACAGAATCGAAAATCCAGAAATTAACACATTCACATACAGCCAACTGATTTTTGACAAAGTACCTAAATATATCGCATGGTATGTTAGTCTCTTCAACAGATGGTGCTGGCAGAACTGGAGAGTGATATGCAGAAGACTGAAATAAAACCTTCACCTCACACCTTATACAAAAACCAACTCAGCATGGATTCAAGACCTAAATGTGAATCCCAGAATTATGAAGGCCTTCAATGAAAAAACAGGGATAAATGTAAGCGCACTAGTTCAGAGAATACAGAGTAACAAATATTTTGAAAACTATACAAACAAAAGTAGACAAAATAGATGACTAGGACATACTAAAAATTATAAACTTATGTGCATCAAAAGACTTCACCAGAAGAGTAAAAAGGGAACCCACAGAATGGGAAAAAATCTTTTGCAA
>NW_006409013.1:468276-484173 GCF_000296735.1 Chrysochloris asiatica | reverse complement strand
GGAAAGTGGGGAGGGGAATAATGTTAAAATGCTTGGCTGTCTTTTGAATCTTGGTTTCCCTGGCACCATTATAAAATAGACACTTGAGGGGTAGACAAAGGAATAGCCAGAAATACCACCATAGAAAGCTTGTAAGTCCATCTTCTGCCTACCTATAACTGATTGGAGTACCTAAAATGGGGCTATAACATGCCCAGTGAAGGAGGTTTCCTGCGGGGCCTCTTTATTACATAAGACCATAGGTGGAATTCTGAACCCCATCCAGAATCTTCTGAGGTGGGAATTTTCCACTTGAAAGGACAAGTAGACCAGCCTGAAGTGGCTAGAACATAAGATACTTCTTGAAAGAAAAATGACTGGAAAAGTACAAAGCAATAAAGGCAGTCTGACTGATTACTACAAGAACAAGCAAGTTGCTCACCTAGGAGACATCAAGCCAAGTGTTCGGGCCCCTCAAAGCAAACTAAGACTCAATGGGAATACACGCTCTGATTGGTGACCTCGTTCATCATGGATAAGGGAAAATGAGGGAAAAACAGCAATGAAGCTGCGAGCTAAGCCCTACAATGTTCAATAGACTCCTGTGAACCTAGCTGGAGACCTGGATGGCCAGCAGTGTAGAAAGACCTGGGGATTCTTGGGCCCAGAGTCAGTGACATAGCCACAGAAGACCAGAGTGGAGAGTGAAGCGTCCAGCTGATAAGAAGAGAGGGCATATGCACAAGAACACCCACACTTGCAGATAATACCCGCTTGACCTGGCTTCAATGACTGGATGATCAGAGCTCAATTAGAAGAAGAGGAAAAAAAAAAAAAAAAAAGAGTAATCTAATACAATCTGATGAACTTGACGTACACCTATGGATGCAGTAGCTCAAAAGAGGGAACAAATTTTTACAGTGAGGATCATTCCCACCCTCCTCCATACACAGAGTAGACAGGGATGGGCAACTTGGACACTGGCTACCCAAAATGGGGAAGGGGGGGCGACAAAGGCAAGCAGTGACTGCCTTATAAGCTTTCAAGAGGGAGCCTTGAACCAGAGGACGTAGAGGAAGGTAGAATCTCCACTGAGTAGTATCCAGTCTGTCTGGGTGGGGCTGATGAAAGGAGATGCGGATAGGTCTCTTGTGATACAACAGTGAATAATTGTTATCAGGACTGACTATGAGGATTGGAAATGTTAAGGTTGACATTTTGTAGCAAAAGGAGGGTAGTGGTTGACTTTGTAGTCTAGGAGCGGAGGTTCCTGGGACCATCAAGGGAGAAAGCAGAGAGTGGGACACTACTCAGAGAAGCAGTGACGCCAGAGATGGAGGCATAGACGATGACATGGAGAGATGGAGCAGTTGGGGACTAAAGACACTGAGAGGGAGAGAGGCTGTGTGCTGACGACCGGGGGTCAGGCTTGTAGTGTATATACCCTTTGGTTGGTTGATGATGCATGGAGGGAATTGTGACCATGGCGATGAAATGATAAAGGATAGGATGAATGTAAAGCTAATGTTCTCCCATGTAAACGATCATATAATTCACAGTAAAACATTACACATTAGAAAGAAAAAAAAATCTGTTTCTCCCAGATCTAAGGGATTTGTGGAAAGAACTCATCCTGGGTTAGGGGAAAGATAGAAATATAGAGAATTATAAAAAAAATGCAAGGTTAAGTTTTTTTTTTAAAGTATGCAATCAATGACTTGATTCAATGCAATCACATGAAACAAAATGTGTATGAATTGTTGAGTGGAAAACTGATTTGCTCTGTAAGCCTTTACCCCATTCACAATAAAAAGTTGGGATTTTTTAAAGTATTGCTACAAAATCATAGAAACCTTCATTAAATAAAAACATCAACCTAAAAATAATAATAATGTCTCTGTCAACTTCCATCTATTCTCCATTTATCATGTTGCTATTTGTTGGTCCACTTGTAAAGATTTCCATTTTCTTGACATTGAGGTACAGTACATACTGAAGACTGTTGTAGTCATTCATCTTCATCAGTAAATATGTCAAGTTGTCTTTGCTTCCAGCAAGCAAGGTTGTAGTAAGTTGTCAGTGCGTCTTCCTTCAATCCTGATGCCACATTCTTCTTCATGTAATTCAGCTTCTCAGATTATGTGCTCAGCATATAGATTGAATAAGTATGGTAGAAGGATACATCCCTCGTGCGCATCTTTTCCTGATTTTAAACTGTTCGGTATACCTTTGTTTTGTTCAAACCCCTGCCTCTTGGTCTATGGACAGGTTTTTCATGAGCACAATGAAGTGTTCTGGAATGCTCAGTCTTTGCACCATTATGCCTAGCTTGTTATGATTCACACAGTTGAATGTCTTTGCATAGCTAATAAACCATGAGTAAATGATTTTCTGATATTCTCTGTTTTCAGCCATGATTTATCTGACTTCAGCAATGAAAACCCCATTTCTCCATTCTCTTCTGAATCTGGCTTGAGTTTCTGACGGCTTCCTATATAGATGTATTATTATAACCATTTTGAATTGTCTTCAGCAAAAATTTGCTTACAGTGTAATATTAATGATCATTGTTCAGTGATTTCATTATCTTTATAATAGAGCCCCTTCGGAAGCTGACATAACTAAGGAAGCAATTTTACCAACAGGTTATTAGAAAAAGCACGTGTTGTCCTGTCTCTTTGCGACCCTTTATAAACTGGAGGACCCATACCTTTAACCAACCATACCTCTAATCCCTGCTGTCTTAGACCAGGTTTTCCTGAGAGACAAAACCAGTGAAGCTTATATATAAAGATGAATATATAAAGAGAAGTTTACATCCAAAAAATGGCTCACAATTGTAGAGTCCCAGACCTGCCCTATAACAGCTCAGAAGAAACACGCATGCTCAACATCAGAGTGAGTTCTGAAATGCAGCAAACACACACAGTAAGCACAGCCCCTTCTCAATGGGCCACTTCCCAATATCCACGCCTACCCCTACGAATAAACATGATGCCTTTTCCCCATCCCCAATTTCTGAGATCTCCGCAAAGTCTCTGTTTCAAAAGATGCGAGTGGGGGAGTGGATAAGCATTCTGTTGTTGTTGTTAGGTGCCAATGAGTGGGTTCCAACTCATAGGGTTTCTGAGGAGCAGCGGGTGAGTCTGAACCACCAATCTTGTGATTCAAACCGATCTTACAGTCCTGCGCTTATCCTACAGTGCCAGACGAGGACTCACAGCCCTCCCTATCGCCAATTGTAACCACTTTCCTGTAGAACCTTTGCTGGTGTGGAAAGCTGACAATTCTTACTCAGTAGAAGGTAAGAATCCTCTCTGGAAGGGCAGAGATGTGGTCAGGCTCCAGGCCTGTGATTATGGTCTCATTCTGAAGTGAGTTGTTAATGAGGTAGCATTAGGTAGGACTAAGGAGTTTTGGTGTGGCACTGTAGGATAAACCCTGGACTGCTAACTGCAAGGTCAGTGGTTCAAACCTACCAGCCGCTCCTCGGAAAACCCTATACAGGGTTGGTGCGAGTCAGAATCAACTTGAGGGCACTTTACAACAATAAAGAGAACAGATTAAGGTGAAACTAAGGATAAAAGAAGCCCCCACCAAACTAGAGGGGGTCACCACTTTTAGTTTTCCTTGGGGGCATAGTCTGAGGCCAATATATAGGGCTGTTTGGGCAAAGTCTGCATACTTGCTCTGGATCTATCATCTGGCTCTTCACATCTGACCTCTAGCTTGCGGGACTTGTGGCCTATTACCTGACCTTTTTCTCCAGCTCCCGCAGCCTCACTGCATCAACAGCCTATCATCTGACCTGACAATTTTGGTCTCTCAGCTCCCGAAGCTACATGAGTGAGGAAAATTTCCAGTCTGACCTCTGAACTACAGAGATGGGACTTAACAGCCTCCACAACTGTATCATCCATTTTTTTGACAGTTTTGAGTTCTGTGAGTTGCAGAAACTGGGACATGAGGTAGGGGAGGAGTGGTGATTGTGTCCAGGAACTATGGAGTGGTGTTAACATGTTGAAAAAGTCAGGTATTTGGGATATCTTTAACCACCCAAATGTCTACAGGCCAACTGAGAGTTGACCTTCCTAAAAGAAATTATATATGCAACTGCTAACAGCAAGGTCAGAGTTTCAAACCCACCAGCTTCTTCTCAGAAACCAAATACAAGGTAGCTACAAGTGAGAACTAAGTGGACAGCACTAAACACCAACACACACTTTCTAAGTTATCTTATTCATACACAAGCAAACACTTACTTCCTTTGTTTTCACACAAAAGGTAATATACATTAACCATATTTCATCATTTGGGTCTTAAGTCCTATTAGGAATTGAATTGTGTGGTCCAACCTATGTACTGAAGTGTGGGTGTGTTTAACAATTAAATTATCTTTGTTATGTGAATTTGGTTACATCTAAGTAGAACAGGTCCTAAACCCAATTACTTCTGAATTATACAAAAATCACAATAAACACAGAGACACACGTATGGGGAAGAATGGTACTAGGGAACACTAAGAGAAGACAGCACACCCCGAAACACGGAGAGAAAGAAGTTCACAGAAAGAATCAACATGGCCAAGATCCTGAGGTGGACTTTCAGTTTCCAGAATTACAACAAAATGAATTTGTGTTCTTTGAAGTCATCCACCGTAGTATTTCTCTTCTGGCAGGACTAGGAAACTAAGATAGGTTTCCTTTACACTATTAAAAATTACAGAGGATTATAAGAGGTTTCTCTTATGTAACAGAGATCGTAATATTGTCTGTATAACAAATTAAGACAGAAAATGAAACACATTTATTAATCCTTTGAAAATAATAAACTCATCAGATACTAATACCCTTCTTTCATATAACCATTACAACATGCAGCAAAAATACTATGTGTATACACTGCACTCAAAGGTCAAGATTTTTATGGATTAATCATTTTTAGGAGTCGTTGTCTAGATAAGCAGCGAACTACTAATCACAAGGTCGGCAGTTCAAACCCACTAGCCGCTCCTTGTAAACCTTATCAGGGTCGCTATGAGTTGGAACTGACTTGACGGCACTTAACAACAATCATCAAGGTCAGTCCTTTGTACTACGTGTCTACAGCATGGCAGTACACACTGATACCACTGGTGTGCTTCCCACTAAGGGACCAGCAATTTACCCATCATCACTTTTAAACACCAGTACATACAAGAAGACTCTGACAAAGCCAAATGTCTTTGTATTATTATGAAAATAGTTTTCACCTCAGACTCTCTAATATGGATCACAAACCAAACTTTGAGAGACAATCCTTAACTGAATTTAATCACTTTGCTTTTCTATTTTATAATAGATCTTGGAAATGTATCTACCACATATATGGAACATTTCTGTATTCGTTTTGGAAAACACAGTGTTCCATTTTCAAAGGCAGAGCATAGGAAATCAGTCCCTTAATGATGGGGCTAGCATTGATACTTGATGTGAAGACTCCTTCCCTCTCTGTTGGTATTCTGAGTACTACATCCATGAGTATAGGTCAAGTTCATCAAACTGTAGCAATTTATCCTCGTGTTTCCTTTATCCAAAAAAAATATATATATAAATATATATATATATTTTTTTAATCTTCCTTTCGTCAAGTTCTGATCATCAAGCCATCAAGGTTAGGTCAAATGGGCACTATCTCCAAGTTTGGTTGCTCTTGAGTGTCTCCCCACACTTCGTATCAGCTGGATGCTTCACTCCCAGCTCTAGCCCTCTGTGGCTATGTCCTTGTCCATGGGCTCAAAACCTGCCCTTTTTTATGACTGAGCGTTGTTCTCCATTTTTCTCTATTCCAACAAGGAACTTCTAGTGTAACTCCCTCTCAGAGCAGTTAGTAGTGGTATCAGGTACCATCTAGTTCTGATCTAGGGTTGTGGAAACGATGTTCAAATAGCCTATTTGTCAACAGGGCTAACAATTTCATTGAATCTTTCATTTTCTTCCCTCTTTTACACCCAAACAGGGAGAGATGAATAGATTCACTTTAGATGGCCACTCATAAGCTTTAAGACCCTCCCCTGCTCACCACATGAGCATGTAGAACATTATTCTTCGTGGACTATATTATGCCACTTGGCCTTGGTATCCCCCTGAGACTATGGTTCTGAGCCACCAGGCCCAGGACTCCTTCCCTCAAGGTCACAACTTTTATCTTATGAGAGAGACAGCGGGACCTACTACCACTAAGAATGAAGACCCAAGATTAGAAGGAGACCTTTGGGTACGGGGTTTCTGTACTGAGAAACTCCTAGACCAAAGGTAACATTAGTGCCAAATACCCATGGATAGCTCCAAAGAACGCCACATGAAAAACTTCTGAAAGGAGACACAAGGCTCTTTCTGTAAAGGAGGTAACAAAGGCAGAAAGCTCCCCTCTAGTACCAGCACTCTGAATGGGAACTTGGCAACTAAGACAAGTATCAAAAGTATTGTGAAAAAATCACCTATCTCAACGAGCCAATCTCGCCTACAGCCTCTTAAAGCAAAATAAAAAAACAATGAAGAAAATGTTATGGAGCCAATCATAAGTAGGGACGAGTCAGATTTACCAATAAAACCCAGAGCAAAGTCCAGTTAAAGCAGTGGCTTCTGAGGGAACTTGATGGGCTAGTTAAATTCAAGGCAGAGAGGTCAGCCCAGAATATTATAGTGACTGTTTTCTGGGATTTCAAAGGGGTACTCTTAATAGATTTTCTTGAAGGACAAAAGACAATCAGAGGAACTTATTGTGAAGTTTGAAGAAAATTAAAAATAGAACTGGTGGAAAAATGGAAAGTTGCACTGCGGAATGTTTTTCATCACAACGCATCTCCTCATTCTTCAACGGTAACAAAAAGCCATCCCATAAAAATGACGTTGAGAAAACATACCCATCCACCTGACATCCCCATCAGGCCCTTTCAGACTTCTTTTGTTCCCCAAATTTTAAGAATATTTAATAAGAACACTGAGTCCCTGAAGGATGCCAAAATTTTCATGTTAGTGTGGTGTAATCAAAGAATTCAGGACTCTTTTGGAATTAGAGATGGAAACACCACCTTCAGAAGTGTATAGACCTAGATGAAGGTTATGTCGAAAAACAACAGCTTCACATTTTGATATTTTTACTTAATAAACATTTCCATAAACTTAGCACTATTTCCTGACTTAACCTCATCCATGTGCTTCATTTATTATCCTGCCATGTTTAAATATCATTTAAGTATATTCACTACAGAACAATTTTTATTATTGTATGTATTATACTGCCATACTTTCCTGGAAAATGATAGACCTTTCATTAAATTAATTCTGTAATGAAAATAAAAAGACTACAAAAGGAAAACAGTACCACTTACCTTGGGGACACAGGTAGGTTTGTGCCGGAGCTAGCAGAAGTCAGATTCTGCTCTATGCGCTGATAATTCCTTAGCTGAGTAGGAACAGGAATTGGTGCGGTTTCACTATGAGGTGATGCATTCGGCTGACATTGCCTGCAATCATAATTGATTGAAAAAGGAATGCAATATCAGTAAGACCTATTTAATTTCATGTGACTCATTGTTAACAGATCTTATAAATAAATAAAAGTAAAAGAACCACATCCGACAGTTACAGAACTCTTCTGGCATTCATAAGCATATTGGGGACTGACTTGGAACAAGAATTGGAAAAAATTCCTCTACATCAACAGAAAAAGCCCATTAAGTCAGCAAAACACAGTTTCATATACCCGCATTCAGCTATTCATTTACGATGTGACAGAAAAATATTTCTAGGAAAACACGTTTGGTGAAAGAACAGGCAGTTTTAAAAGCAAAGATAATGGGAATGTTTTTGAAAGTTATGAACACATAACTGTTCCCAAGAAACTGACTTTACGAAGACTGAAAATACATTGTACAGGTTGGAAGGAATGTGTTTGCCGTGATGGAAGGGGATGTTTATGAACAGATCCACGAGGGACTGAATGTGTTTTTGCTGTCCTTACCTGACTAGTGTGAGAAATACCAACAACAGCGGGATCATCTTTGATCTTTGCAACTTATGCAAGAAGCTACTGAATTAGACCCATCTCCTATACATAAGAAACCACACAGGCAGTGGAGATTTCCTACTCATTGCAAGGCTATAGAAACGAGACTAAAAAAGCAATGAACAGTTTTCACTAACAGGAAGAAAAATAGCCCTGCTCTTCTCAGAGAGGCCACGTGCCTACGTCATGCGCGCAAGGTTCTGTGATGACTGTGACACAGGGAACAAACATAAATTGCTACACTTGATGAACTGGACCTTTGCTTATGGATGAAGTTGCCCAAAATTCCAACCAAAAGGGCAATATTCTTCAGATCATGGATCAAGCTTGCCTCCTCAGTACGCTGGGTTGATAGGGACAGCTACAGACTTCAGCTATCAAAAGTGGGGGAATATAAAGGCATGAAGTAGCTGGCTTACAAGTTTTCATGAGGGGTGCTTAGTGTCAGAATGAGGGGGATAAGACAGAATCCCCACAGAATCTTGCTCAGGTGGTTTGGGTGATGATGAGGATAGGACTTCATGAGTCAATTGTGAGTAACTGTTATCAGGACTAATGGCAATGGTCACAAATGTAAATGTAGAAGAAGTGTTAACTAATAGGGGGGAACAGTTAAATCTGTCATTTCAGGAACAGAGGATCCTAGGACCATCAAGAGGGAAAAACCTGAGAGGAGCAAGGGAGCCTAACCAGAAAAGTGGCGACAACAGAGATGGTGGCAGAGGAGATGACACAGAAAGACAGAGAGAACATCAGAGGGCTATAGGCCCCAGGACTGAAAAAGGTGGTATGCCTGTGGGTAAGGGTGCTTGCTTGAAAAATGGATCCTTTGAATATTTAAATGAATATATATTTTCAATGTTGTATGTGTACATCAAAAAACAAAAGAGGTAATAGAGGTAAATACTGTTAGTTGATGTTGCACAGAGGGGATTGAAATCACTGCAATGATTTGTTCAATGTAAAACTGATGATCTGCCCTGTAAACCTTCACTCAATTCCAAATAAAAGCTCTTAAAAAAAAAAAAAAAATAGTGTTGAGGGGCATGAAGACCAGTAGAAGAAAAAAGTGAGGAAAACCAGGAAGAGGAGAAACTGGTTTTTATTTATCTGAGAAACTATCAAAATTAGATTTTAAAACAATGGAGGAAAAGAAAATGAATTTGGAAGCAATGTAGAACAGGAAAGGATATAAACAACATATGAAAAATATCATGATCAACATTGGTCACCTAGGTGACTGATTCCAAGATACATTAGAAACAAAGCTGCTCTGGAAAGCACATCTATGTATCCATATACATATATTAAAAAATTGCCGAGACACTACTGGAACTTCCTGTTTAACCTGCTTTACTAATAAATAAAGACTATATAATTGTAAAATTTCAGGATCTAATTTGGAGTATCTTTCATAGAATTTTATGTTGTTATAAAAAAACAAAACACCATCAAATGCTAAGATGCATCTAGACTATTAAAAAGCAACTCCGGAGCCTTCATGAGCACCAGGCAGACATTTACTAGAGACCTAGTAGACATGTAAAACAACCAAGGTTGTGGCAACCATCAAAAAAGCCAAGAAAATGTACACCTTTACACATCTATTGTAGAGCCAGAATGAAAACCTTAACAGACAAGGTACTCATTGGGACAGGTCATTACTAATATATCTAAGAGAAATCATTTTGTTGTTAAGTACTATCAAGTCAGTTATGATTCACAGCAACCCTGTACAGGGTTTCCAAGGAGAGGCTGGTGGGTTTCAATCACCAACCATGAGGTTCAAACTGACTTTGCAATAACCCATTACCCTGCAGCACCACACCACAACAGTGTCACTTTTACACTACACTGTAAAACCAGCAATATTACACTCCTAAACTAAGCTACAGTCTCCTGAAATGGTAGACCACAATTGCAAATTTGTGCCCACTAGGGTCCTGGTGTGGAGTTGTGGGTTAATGTGCTGGACTGCAAAGTCAGTCTGAACCTCAAGGTTAGCACTTCAAGCTTCAGCAGCCGCTCCTTGGACACCTTATCCAGGGTTGCTATAGTTCGGAACCAACTCGACGGCACTTAACAACAATATATTACTGGGACTCCTGGTGTGGTGTTGTAGGATAAGCACTGGACAGCAAGGTCATTTGAACAGCAATGCCAGTGGTTCAAACTCATCAGTGGCTCCTTGGAAATCCTACATAGGGTCGCTATGAGTTAGAACCAACTCGACGGCACTTTAACAGCAGCAGCGGCGATACTGTAAAACTGAAATCAGGCTTTCTAAGAAAATTTCTGACCGCTAAGCAGCAAGAATAAAATTTAAAACAAACAAAACAAAAACACCAATTTCAATAAAACAAAAAGTGTCAAAGCAATTTCAATGTAAGTGAGGGGTATGAATTGCGTACCTTCCCCCAAATTAAAAGGGACTTCAAAAATTTCATGGGAAATTCTATTAACTTTTAACATCATTTTCCACAAACTCTTTCAAGCCCTTACATACGTATTGTAAATCTTAATGCCTATACCTGTGATTATAATCCCATTTGGGAATGGGTACTCTGTATGTTAATGAAATCGTATTGATGTAGGGAGTGCGTTAAATCTATGTGTTTTGAAATACAAAAGAATAGAAAGAAGCAAGTGAAGAAGCGGAGAGGAAGGAAAGAGATGCCAAGCGACAATCTAATTGCCGGAGAGCAGAAGCTCAAGATAGACAAGGACCTTCCCCAGAGCTGACGGAGACGGAAAGGCTCCCCTAGAACGTATACCCTAAATGTGAACTTCCGAGAAAATAAATTTCGGTGAGTTTTTATTTTTGTTGTTGTTGCTGTTAAGTGTCAATGAGTCAGATGAGACTCATACTGCCCCTGTATAGGGTTTCCAAGGAGTGGCTGGTGAGCTTGAACCGCCGACCTTGCCGTCCACACCAACCTTGCAGTGGAGTGCTTATCCTACAGTGCCACACCAGCACTCCGGCAGTTTGTTAAAGATACTCATTTGTGGTATTTTAAGTAGAGCAACACTAGATAACGAAGATAGTGAGGTTGTAGGAAAGAATTAAATATGCTATTATTAAAATGTCAGAAATCGTCAGAAGAGATAATGTCGTTGGAATATGGAGATACAAAATCTTAATGACTTCATGAAGAATACACCTTTCCCTTGCAGAAAACCATTTTAATTTTGTGTACAGCCTAGCGTTTAGTATTCTTCTTATATTTCTGTTTCCACTTGTACTTAATTACCTTGAGATAGTGCTTATCACCAGAAAGATGTTTACCTATGCTTTACTGACTACGCAAAGGCTTTCAACTATGTGAATCATGACAAGCTATTGACAACACTGAAGAGAATGGCACTCCAGAACACTTAATTATGCTGATGAGGAACCTGCAAACAGAGTAAGAGCCAGTCATTCATAAAGAACAAGGGGATACTGAATGGTTTAAAATCAGGAAAGGTATGCACCAAGATTGCATTCTTTCACCATGTGGTGCTGTAGGATAAAACTGGACTGTTAACAGCAAGGCTGGCGGTTCAAACCCACCAGCAGCTCTTTGGAATGCCTGCACGGAGTCACTATGAATCAAAACAGACTCTATGCCTCTTAACAACAGCAACATTCAATCTGTATGCTGAGCAAACAATCCCAGAAGCTGGGTTATATGAAGAGAAACGTGGCCTCTGGAAGAAGGTACATTAACAACCTGCGTCATGCAGATAATACAAACTTGCTTCCTGAAAGCGAAGAGGCTTAAAAATACTTACTGATGACGGTCAAAGACCATAGACTTCAATATGGTTTGCAGCAAAATATAAAAACAAAAATCTGCACCATAGTAAATGACAACATGACAAACAGAGAAAAGATCGAGGTTGCCAAAGACTTCATTTTGTTTGAATCCACTGTCAACACTCATGGAAGCAGCACTCAAGAAATCAATGACATACTGCACTAAGCAAATCTGCAGCACAAGACCTCTTTAAAGTGTTCAAGAAAAAAAATGGAAGTCTGAGGATTACGGTCCCTGGAGAAGGACATCATGCTTGGTAAAGTGGCGGCTCAGGGAAACAGAGGAAGATCCCCAACGAGATGGGATTGGTACAGAGGCCGCAGCCATGGGCTCAAGCCTAACAACAATTCAAAATTTTCACTCCCTCTCTTTGCACCTACCTCTAGTGTACTCCCTCCCATAAACCCCTTCACATGCCTTCATACTAGAATCCAGACTGAAAGAGCACCTCCTCTTCGGGACATGTTGTTCTCAGAACAAACGGAAAGAGTGAAAGCACAAGAGAAACATTAGGCACCGTGGTTGGGGTTCGGCCACCACTCTATTTTCCTCTGCTTTGAAAACAACATATCCCAAATAGGAGCTGTTCTTCCAATCTGCATCTCAGAACAAAGGTGACACGTGTAGCAGTCACAGCTTATCCAAATTAAACTGTACCATGAACGATAAGCCACTCAAGTTCTGAAGTTGCTTGCTAGCCTATCAAAAGCTGACTGATACACATCTCCTCACAAATATATGTGGTGGTGGTAGTGCGCCACCCAGTCAGCACCAACCCATAGCAGTCCTGTATCGAGTTTCTGGGGCTGAAATCTTGACTGGAGGAGAAAAGCACACGGTTCTGCCGTGGAGTGACTGGTAGATTGGAACTACTAACCTTAGAGTTAGCAACCCAGTTCATAATCCACTAAGCTACCAGGGTTCCCTGTACAGGGTTTATGAAGCTGTATATCTTACTGGGAGCAGAAAGCTTCATCTTTCTCCCACAGAGCAGCTGAGATTTTAGCTTCCGGTCAGCAGCCCAACACGTAGCCCACTATGCCACTAAAACTGCTTAGTATCTTTGAAATTGAGACAAAATAAAAAGTTAAGCAAAAAAGCTAAAGAAAGCTTATGTTTATTGTACTCACATGTGTGACATGCCCACTGTCCTTACCACTGTAGCCCATAACATTTAGAATCTGTTTAGCTTTGACTTGTTAAGTGAAAAACATATTTGGAAAATAATATATATTATGCCACTTATATAAAACATGCAAACTATGCATAATATGGATACAAAAGGGCTTCTAAAAGTCTATGGAAAAGTTCCATTATCTTTTCAATTGTTTTCCACAAATTTTGTGATGCCCTCTTGTACATATACACATATATCTCTATGTATCTGCATGATTGCGGTGTACTTTATGATACCTTATTTCATTTAAAAATGTTAACACAGCAAGTATTAGGATCTAGCAATGTGGAAGGATGGCTGGACGGCTAATGATCACATTCTTTGTACTTTATTTTTCTCCATCCTTTGCTTACAATATTTCATTTTCAAAAAGAAATTATAAATTATTAAAAAGGAAACAAAATAAAGCCTAAAGTCAAGAAAACAGTCAAGCTCCTATAACCCTACTCACAACATTAGTAAAATTATGTAAACATACCCTCCAGACACCAAGAGCTCATTTGAGGCACGTCTGCCAGAGGTTCCCACTGGCATATCATCTAAAGGAGCAAGAGAAAAATGCAGTCAGCTCTCTTATAATGTCTGTTTTAAAATTCACGTTTGTTACAATACGATTACTAAGGAATAATTTAAGCACAACAAAAATTTAGCATTTTCTCATGTTGCACTTTTGTCCACAAGAAACAAAAGGTGAATACAGAAAACTGCATGCAAATGACCTTACAAGCTAAAACTCTTTCAATGCCCACTTACATAATCAAACCTCAGACACTATTTTAAAAGTACCATATTTATTGTAATATTCTTGTATTTTCTTACCATTTATATTTGCTACCATTTCTATCAAGTTCCTTTAATGTATCAATGACAAAGTTTTTAAGTATTGTGCCCCCAAATCCTATTTCTTCTATAAGATTTTTGGATTTTATTTAACAATTTTGTATAGTGCAGTGACTTTTAGGAATACCGTATCACAGTATGCTGTTGTTGTATGTGCTATTGAGCTGGTTCTGACTCATAGCGACCCTGTATTGGTGAGTTCAAACCACCAACCTCGATTTTCAAACTGACCTTGTGGTCCAGTGGATACCCTACAGTATAGAACTGACTTACAACTTAACAGTCTGGTTCAATATAATGGAAATATGCACATCTTTCTACACAATATACAAAGCCAACACTCCCCAACTTAGGACGTCATGAAAGCTGGTACCTCCTGGACACTGTAGCACCTTTCCCTACCTCTATATGTCACTATGCGTGTGAGTAGTGTCCAGTTCTGAATTCAGGGATCCCCTCATTCCCCGTCAGTGTTCTATCACACTGCCCTGTGTGATCAGAAAGGGTAGAAAGGTATTATTATGATGTGCTAAAGGTGAAGTAACAGTGTGAAATATAAACTTTTAAAGTAAAAGAAAGTGCACCGCTGTTGTACACACAAGAGAACAGTTGCTTATGAGAAAATGGAGCAAGTAGGTTCGGTTTGAAACCATACATAATTATAAAATGAAAATTTTTAAAAATCCTATAAATCAAACATAAAATGATACAAAGGGGCGTGTGTATATAACAAGTTAATACCCAGAGAAGAATCATTTCAAGCGACTTTTAAAACTCAGCTATTTGACTGTATATGCCTAATTGGATTACCCTAAGGACAAAAAGACCTATAGAAAGATTTTAAATGGATTTTAATTATCATGATTTTTAGTAATATTGGTAGCCTTATTTAGAAAATATACAATTATTTTGACAGGTGGCACTGTGGGCTAGCACTGAACTGCTAACCACAAGATAATTATAGTCTACTCCCGTAAATTATTTATAGCCTCAGAAACAGATCGACTCAATGGCTGTGGGTTCACTTTGTTTTGATAGGATGTTTTAATGATAGATGGATATAGCAAATAAAACCCATTGCCATCAAGCAGATTCCAACTACTAGTGACCCGATACAGGGTTTCATAGACAGTTAACATTTATGGGAGCAGCTGGCAGGTTTGAACTGCTAACCTTACAGTATGTAGCTCAATACTTAACCCACAGTGCCAGTAGGGCTCCTTATCAAAACAAATTAATAAGTAATTATGTTAATTTTATTTCGAACAAACATTTTTAGCTTAGTAAGAAAGAGATAAAAATGTAAAATCAAAGCTAAAACTAGTTAATTCTGAATCTGAACAGGCATATCAGTATGAACTGATATTATTTTCTCTTAATATGTATGTATGCATACATGTGCGTATTTATATATGTACACATTTCCTAGCTCTGTTCATTGAGAAGGTCTAGAAATAATGACAAGCACAGAGCTAACAAGTTCCTCCAGTATCCTAATATTACGGTCTCTAGTCACTAATTAGGGTTTCATGAAGAAATGACTGCTTCTCGGTTTGATGCTGTATACTCACAAAATGAGCATAAAACAGCTTATATATAAAAAAGTTAAGATGCTATGAAAGATTAGTAGGGTCATGTCCACAAAACACATAAGGCATTTAAGGGTTCCTATTAGCCAAAGAGTGCTCCTTGGAGGCCAAGATGGCCAAACTTCATCTTTCATACTTTGGACATATTGTCAGGAAGGACCAGTCTCTGGAGAAGGATGTCATGTTTGGTAAGGTGGAAGGTCAGAGAAAGAAAGGAAGACCACCAACAAGATGGATTAGCCAAGTGGCAGCATCGATAGACTCAAGCGTGGCAACAGTAGTGAGGTTGGCCCAGGATGGGGCAGTGTTTTGTTCTACTGTGCATAAGGTCACTATGAGTCAGCACCGATTTGATGGCACCTAACAATAACAAGGAAGCTCTGGTAGCGTAGTGGTTACGAATCGGGCTGCGAACCTTAAGGTCAGCGGTTCGAAACTACCAGCTGCTCCGTGGGAGAAAGAT
>NW_006409013.1:405488-467446 GCF_000296735.1 Chrysochloris asiatica | reverse complement strand
GCGGGAGAAAGATGAGGCTTTCTACTCCCGTAAGGATTTACACCCTCGGAAACCCTGTACAGGGTCGCTATGGGTCGGAACCGACTCGACGGCACGTAACAACAACAACAACATCCAGATTGACATCACAGTAAGAAACAAATAGACATTAAGTGCCCCCTGATGAGATATAACAGAGATATACCATATCACCTTTGTAGCATTCTTGCCAAAAACTTCAAATCTAAACACCAAATATGCAAGTATCAGGCAAACTGACACCATTAGGCAAAACCTCCAGGACAAATGATTCCATTTCTTCTACAAATAATAAGAAAATAAAAAGTAGGGAGAAAAACCTACAGACTTAAAGAAACATGAGAGACGTATCAATCAAATGTAATGCGTATACCTTGCTGCAAACAAACTACAAAAAAATACGTAACTGTAAAAATTTAATATAGACTAGATTGGTGTTGTTGCTGGGTGCTGTGGAGTCGATTCTGACCCATAACGACCCTGTATAGGGTTTCCAAGGAGCAGCTGGTGAGTTTGAACCACCGACCCTGCAGTTCAAATGGCTTTGCAGTCTGGCGCATAAACCCACAGCACCACACCCGGACTCCATGGACTACATACTTGATATTAATTTTTGTACTGCTAATCTTTTTAAGTTTGATATAAACCGTGCTTATTTTACACATAATGAAGTATTTATGAATAGTTATCTGAAATTTGCTTAATGTTTGGGCAAGCGAACAAAACAGGCTATCTGTTGAAAATTGTTCAAGTTGGATTACATATACATGAAGGATTCTTATACTCAAAACAAACTGGTGGAAAAAAAAAAAAAGGACTAAACTGTGAAAAAGAAATTTTTTTAAATGACAAATAAAAGTAGTGGTCAGTTATGCACTATGGCACAATTGTTGTTGATACAGGCAGATGAGGGCTGAGTGAGAGCTAACTCCCAGAGTTTAGCAGCACAAAAATGTACACAAGAGTAAAGAAGTAAGAACATACATACATATGTATGTAACATGTAAACTGTCATTAGTAACCTCAGAGAAACTAAAATATACCCTGTAATAAGAACTATGCAGGAAAAAAAAACGAGTTTATAAAAACTTAAAATGTGGGAGCATTCAATAAAAGCATTAGAACAAAGTGTTAAAGAAATTTCTCTAAAAGTAGAGCAATAAAACAAAATGACAAAAATGAGAGGAAAAAGGTAAAAGGAAATCAGAAGTAAGTACACAAGTGTTTGGTACTGTATTACTTCTAAGCCATCTTAAATATTTTATGATGTATTTTATAATAACTAATTAAGATTGAAGTTGTCAAGGACTTCATTCTTCTTGGATCAACTATCAACACTCGCGGAAATAGCAGTCAAGAGATCAGACGACGTATTGCACTGGGCAAATCTGCTGCACAGGAACTTTTTAAAGTATTGAAGAGCAGAGATGTCAGCTTGAGGACTAGGGTGCACCTGACCCAGGCCATTGTGTTTTCAATAGCCTCATATGGATGCGAAAGCTGGACAGTGAATAAGGAGGATCGTAGAAGAATTGATGCCTTTGAACTGTGGTGTTGGAGGAGAATACTGAGGGTGCCATGGACTGCCAAAAGAACCAATAGATCTGTTTTGGAAGAAGTGCAGCCAGAGTGCTCCTTGGAGGCCAGGATGGCTAAGCTTCGTCTCTCCTACTTTGGACATATTGTCCGGAGGAAACAATCGTTGGAGAAGGATGTCATGCTGGGTAGGGTGGAGGGTCAGAGAAAAAGAGGAAGACCCCCCCCAACGAGATGGATCAGCCAGGTGACATCACTGATAGACTCAAGTGTGGCAGCGGTAGTGAGGTTGGCCCAGGATAGGACACTGTTTCGTTTTGCTGTGCATGGGGGTCGCTATGAGTCGGTTCCGACTCGATGGCACCTGACAACAACAACAACAACAACAACAATTTTTGACAACTGAAAAGATGGGTGTTGTCAGTATGACAAATGTTATTAAAACATCAAGATGAAGACAGAAATATAATGCCTGGGATTTGGCAACACAAAGACCTTGGTAAGAGAAATTATAAAAATTAAAAGGAAGAAAAAGACATTTACACCTGTACCCCAAAAAGGGGAGAGGGGCCAAGTAGAATAAAGCAAAAGCTATGAAAGTGTTTTATATACAGAAAACTTAAAAATTTTACCAAGACATTAAAGAAAACCTAAGTAAGTGGAAATTTACACACATTTGTAAATAGATCATTCAATGCTGTATAGAGCCTATTGTTCCTGAATAGATCTTTATGTTATGCAATCCCCATAAAAATTCCAAAAGATTTTTAAAAAATAATTTCTCAAGCAGGAATTAAACTATAAATAGGGGGAGGAAAGCTAAGAACAAGCATGATAATTCTGAATAATCCCACAAAACTCGCCCCTCTCCCTCTCAACACATATATACACATAAACTGAAGAATTATTATAAAGAGACAGACCAAGGGAATAGAAGAAAATTATAAAACAAACTCATGCCTATAGAGAAACCTGAAATGACAAATCTGGCATTGCATACCTATGGAGAAAGGACAGAATATTCAATAAATGGTGCTGAAATAATTGGATTATATATAAAAATGAATTCCAGGTAAAGTTAAATATGAAAAAACATTTAAGTTTTTAGGAAAAAATAGAGAAGACTATCATTTTAACAGGAAACATGGCAGAAACCATTAGCGGCTTTTTTCCTCATATAGTGTGCCAACATAGAAACCGGCACATGAATCTAACCTGCAAAGCAGTCACAGGAAACTAACATGAAAAGGGTTGCACAGTTTGCAAAAATATGTATAGTGCATGGTGTTTGCATAAACTACAGTATTTGCCTATAACTTGTTTTTACCAACAATTGATAGGTTTCCACTGGCAGAAGTGTTGGCACATGTACATAAGGATGTCTGCTAGAACACATTTTGTAATTCTGAAGCAACAGAAACAACTCAAGTATCAATCAGTAGGGAGATGGTTTAGCTGCAATATAAAATATAGATTATTAAGATAAATGAGCTACAGAAATAAACAGCAAACATTCTCCATTGCACTTATTTTAAATTGTCTTAGTCATCTAGTATGCTTGAGCAGAAATGCCACAAAAAGAAATGTATTTCTCACACTTCAGGAGGCTGTTGTTTAGTGCTGTCATGTGGTTCCAACTCCTAGCGACCCTTTTCCAGGAGTAGCGAGTGGGTTTGAACCGCCAACCCTGTACATACCCAACAGTGCCACACCCAGACTCCAGGAGGCTACAAGTCTCTCAGGGGTCAGTTCCGGGGAAGGGCCGTCACTTCAGCTTCTGTCCCTCTTCCTTGGCCATCTATCTTCCTGTGGCCTGGCATCGTATCTTTCCCCATCTCCACGGGCATCTCTGTGCCTAATTTAGCCATTTTTCATCTTGACTATGATGAGCTTAAAGCATACCCTACCCTGATAAACTCTAACATAATAAAGAAAAACCTATTCCCAAGTGGGATTACAAATATAGGTGCTAGGATTTACAACACATATTTGGGGGAGAGGCACAATACAATCCTTACAACAACTATAAAATTGCAAAAGCACTCTATGTTAAATATGCATACATGATTAATAGAGGCACAAAAGCATCTACAAGAAGAATATGCCTCGGGCAACAGCAGAAAGGGAAAGGAACTTTAGCCGCACCTATAGCATGTATTTCTTTTGATAAAAAATAGAGGAATTATGATAAAATATTGACACACATAAAATCATGATGGTGAGTAACTTAAGTATCTTTTTGTATTCTTTTTCGTTTGAAATATTTCATCATTTTAGACATTTCAATTATTTTATTTATTTATTTTTTAAGAAATAAAGCCCCTGTACTAACGCTCAGTTCTTTCATCAGTTCTCATTGGTCATAAACTGCCATACCGCTGTACTGGTCATGTTTTTCCTCCCCCAATAAACCTTATAGGGTGTTTGGTCTGGAGAGTATGACTTTTATAACAACGAGCAGTAGGAGCTCCGGTAGCGTCACGGTTACGAATCAGGCTGCTAATCTCACAGTCAGCAGTTCGAAACTACCAGCTGTTCTGCAGGAGAAAGATGAGGCTTTCTGCTCCCATAAAGATTTACAGCCTCGGAAACCCCGTACAGAGTCACCATGAATCGGGACCGACTCCACAGCACACAGCAGTAACAACAGCAGTGCCTAGCATTAAAAACACTCAGTTAACAAGTCAATTCCAACTCACCACAGCTCCATACATTACAAAGTAGAAATGACCTCCCTTAGTGTTTTCTTGCCTATAATCTTTAAGGCAACAGACAACCAGGTTTTCTTCGAAGAGGTCTATGGGTGGGTTAGAACCACCAACATCTTGGTTAGTAGCAAAGCACTTGCCTATCGGTCCCACTAGGTATAAAATAAGGACTTCACTACCAACTAAGTAGACTTCTTATCATTAGACGTACTTCTCTGCCTATACATAGTCAACATTTGATAATATTAAATTTTCAGAGTAATCAATTTTCAGGTTTTCTGATCCAATTCTTTCACAAACAACCCACAGTCCCTTCTTTTTCAATAGTTTTGGCTAACTTCTCTTTTTTGTACGATTCCCGGTACACTTTAATATGCTTTCCTGTTCCTTTATAAAAATTCATCCTATCGATTTAAGAAGTATATATGCAAACTTGAGTGTTTTTTCAGAAGGATATCCAGACTGTGTTTAAACATCTTTGACTCCTGGTTTTCTCCCCAAATTAATTCTCCCTTTAATTTCTTGACTTCAAGTTAATGTTGCTCTATCTGTTAGTTTCTCCACTTCTTGCTGCTTGGCTACAATTCAACTAATTTGTGGTAACTTCCTATGACGTTTTCATTTACTTCAGATCCAAATTTACTGCTTCCAGAAGATGATTAAACAGAGCTTAGAAAAGCATATAATTTGGGGAGTATTGGTGTGGCACTGCAGGATAAGCATTGGACTGCTAACCACAAGATCACTGGTTCAAATCCACCAGGGTCACTATGAGTCTTAACTGACTCGAAGGTACTTAACAAAAAAAAACCAGTATTAATCAAAAGACTTTAATATTCACATGTTATGAATGCCGCTTACTGAGAACACAATGTGGACAAGTAGAAAGGATTCTCACATGAGTGGTCTGCTGATGAGATGTTGTGTGGAACCAAAACAAAGTCATCCATGTCACAAGAAGAGTTCTTGCTACTAGTACTGGCAGAGTCTTTGGAAACTTGTAGATAGTTGGGAGGACCCAATGGAGGGGAAGATAAGTTTTCTTCCTGAATATGCTGCATATCTGGAAGGGACTAAAATTAACAACATAACATTAAAATTGGCCTAATAATATAATGCAACTCAGAATAGCTAATAGACTAATAAATCCCTCTTACTCCCCACCCCTCAAATAAATGTGGGCATAAAGGCCCACATAAAATCCAGTGTAAAAGTTTGAGGGAAATCTCTTTAGCAGATCTTCCCCCTCAGAAAAATCAGTTTTAAAGTAGTTTTGCACAAATACCTCAAAAACCTTTTCTAAAGGTGATACCTAAAATCACACTACAGCGATGCTGAAATGAGTTTTTATCAGGCCAATATCACAAGTTTCCAACTCATGCCCTAGCAAAACAAGTGATGGTGGTGGTTATGTGCTGTGGAGTCGGTTCACGACCCATACCAATCCTATAAACCTTTACAGGAGTAGAAAGCATCATCTTTCTCTCCCAGAACCGCTGGTAGCTTCTAATTGTTGACTGTGAGATTAGCAGCCCGACTAGTAACTACTGAGCTATAAGACTAAATAAAAATTCTTGTTCAGTTAATTAATAAACACAGAAATGTCCAGAGATATCTTACTGTAAAAGGACTAAGAACTAAGAACCACAAGATGGCTGTGGCCTGAGTTCTGAAGGAGCTGCAATGGCTGCTACTCTTCTATTCCAGTGCACAGTTCCCTCAGGGAATGGACGTCACTGAGCAAAGACTGGTTCCTACAAAAGCTTGACCACTTTAGTCAAAATGTTTGCTATTCTGACAACAGAGATACTTCATTAATGATACCATCTACAAGCCTGGAGGCTCAGGATCTCTGGCGATCCACGGGAGAAGCCTGCGAGTGGAAACTTGATAATCAATGAATTAACCCTGGGTTGACTATGCTGAGATTTGGCACTGTCTACTAACTCCTGGAACACCGATTTTATGGACAGAGCCAAACAGGAGATTTGAGTATTGCCAGTCTCTACTACCTCAGCAGTAAGCTAAATTTGTTGATATGGTCAACATTCTAACTGAAACAGCAAAGTAATGGGACTCACACCAAGTACCTGGGTTGTATTTAGTGGCTCTTATGGCAACACCCTTAAAGTGTGCTCGAGAATAAAATACCCCAAGTTTCTAGCTGCAGCACTGGGCAACAATACACCAATCCAAGCAAACAGTTAATTTTTATGAGTATCCTGAAGTAATCACAGCCTTGTAGCTGCTCATAACAGCAAATTATCAAAAGAAGTCAAAGAGGCTTTAGATCGCATTGTGGAGATGCGGAAACGTCTGAAATACTATACTAAGCATAAAAATTTCATGTTATGTAAACCTCTTAAAATCAACTCAGTAATGGACAGAACCTGGTTGCTAACTAATGTGGTTTTTATTCTTACATCCATTGTTCAAGAATATTAAGAACACAAAACTATTAAGGGAACAGAGAATAAGATCAGCACTGATCAACCTTTATGACATGATGACAAATACACACTGCGTTCACCGTATTACAGACGTACAAGCACGTGTTGCCTTACTGTAAATGACGATGTTGTTGTTATTAAGTGCCACCGCTGACTCAGCACCATCCTCACAATTGCCGGTACACTGGAATCCATTCTTACTGCCACTGTGTCAATCCATCTTGTTGAGGTCTCCCTCTTTTTTGCTGTCCCTCCACTTTTGCCAAGCATGATGTTCTTCTCCAGGGACTAAGTCCTTCCTGATAATACACCCAAAGTACGAGTGATAAAATCTGGCCATCTTGGCTTCTGAGAAGCATTCTGGTTGGACTTCTTCCAACACAGATTCGTTTGTTCTTCTTAGAGTCCACGGTACCTTAATATTCATCTCCAACACCATAACTCAAATGCATCAATTCTTCTACAGTCTTCCTTATTCACTGTCCAACTTTCACATGTATAGGAGGCTACTGAAAATGCCTTGGGTTGCATCAGACACACTTTAGTCCCCAAAATGAAATCTTTGTTCTTGAACACGTTAAAGAGGCTTTGTGCAACAGATCTGCCTAATGCAATACATCCTTTGATTTCTTGACTGTTGCTTCCATGAGTATTGACGGTGGAATCCAAGCAAAATGAAGTCTTGGACAACTTCAATCTTTTCTCCATTTATCACGATGTTATTTATTGGTACAGTGGTGAGGACTTTTGTTTTCATTACAATGAGGAGCAACCCACAGTGAAAGTTGTGGTCTTTGGTCTTCTCATCAGTAGGTATTTGAAGTACTATTCACTTTCAGCAAGCAGGGCTGTATCCTCTACATATCACAGGTTGTTGATGACTCTTCCTCCAATCCTGATGTCATGTTCTTCTTCATATAAGCTCTTATTATTTGCTCAGCATACAGACTGAAATTGATCAAACATGCAATCAAGATGTATTGACAAGTACTGTTGATTGGAATGCAAAGGTTGGGAACAAAGAAGAACAGTCAGTAACTGGAAAATATGGCCTTGGTGATAGGAAAGGTGCTAGAGATTGCATGATAGAATTTCTCAAGACAAATAGCTCATTCATTTCAAATACCTTTTAAAACAACATAAAAGGCAACTATGCACATGGACTTAACAAGATGGAATACACAAGAAACAAATTGACTATATCTGTGGGAAAAGAGAGTGGAAAATATCCGTATCATCAACCAAAACAAAGCCAAGGGTAGACTGTAAAACAGACCATAAATGCTCATATATGAACCAAAATATGACCTTGAACATATCCCACCTGAATTTAGAGATCATCTGAAGAACAGATTTGATGCATTAGACACTGATGATGGAAAATGAGAAGCGTGGTGGTATGACATCAAGAACACCAAACAGGATGAAAGAAAAAGGTCATTAAGAAGACAAGAAAGAAGGAAAAGATCAAAATGGATGTCAGAAGAGACTCTGAAACTTGTTCTGCAGTGTAGAGATGCTAGAGCAAATGAAAGTAATGAGGAGGTAAAAGCTGAACAGAAAATTTCAAAGGGCAGCTCAAGAAGTCAAAGTCAAGTATTATAATGAAATGTGCACAGACCTGGAGTTAGAAAAACAAAAGGGAAGAACACGCTCAGCATTTCTCAAGCTGAAAGAACTGAAGAAAAAAATCAAGCCTTGACTTGCAATACTGAAAGATTCTTTTGGCAAAATAATGAATGATGAAGAGAACCTGAAAATAAGATGGAAGGAACACACAGAGTCACTGTACCAAAAAGAAATGGCTGATGTTCAATTACTTCAATAGATAGCATATGATCAATAGCCAAGGGTACTGAAGATAAATGTCACATATACATGAAGGGATTGGCAATGAAAATGGCTCCGAGAATTGATGGAATTACAAACTGACCATCTTTCAACAAACTGAGGCAGCACTAGAGGCACTCACTCATCTATGCCAAGAAATCTGGAAGACAGCCACCTGGCCAACTGATTGGAAGAGATCCATATTTATGCCCATTCCAAAGAGAGGTGACCCAATGGAATGCAGAACTCATGGGACAATATCATTAGTATCATATGCAAGTAAAATTTTGCTAAGGACAATTCAAAAATAATTACAACAGTACACTGACAGGAACTACCAGAGGTTCAAATTGGATTCAGATAAGAACATGGAACAAGGGATATCATTGCAGACCTAAGATGGATCTTGGCTGCAAGGAGAGAATACCAGAAAGATGTTTACCTGTGCTTTATTGACTATGCAAAGGTTTTCTACCCTGTGGATCATGACAAGCTATGGACATTGCAGAGAATGAGTAATCTAGAACACTTAATCGTGCTCATGAGAAACCTACACATAGACCAAGAGGCAACAAGGTCAAAGATGTGTACCAGGGCTGTATTCTTTCACCATACTTAGTCAATCTGTGTGGAAACAGTGATGAGTTCCTGGGAAACTTGTCTTACTCTTCCTTGACTAAGAAGAGTATTACAGTTTATATCAGTCTTACACTGATTTGATTCATTTACTCCCTTCATTAGAAGAAACAATTCTCAGGTAGTTTCTTTAGCAATGGTCAGATACCTTTGACCTTGAGATCAATTCATTAGTAGTGAATCAGGGTGTTTTAGTCACCAGCGTGTACTGTGGGTGTCTTCAATGTGAAGGGAAGCAACAACCCATCTTTCCCCCGTTTCACAGTCTGCTCTCTTTATTAAAGGGAAAACACACAACGTACATTATGTTTGAACAAAAGGAGTTTGATTCAGTTGAAATACTTCAGGTCCAAAAAAAAAAAATCTTTCAGCTCATACAAAAATCACTTAAATAGTAGATGTCTCTGGAAGACAAGTGCAACACAACTTAAAATCTGGTCTTCCATTGTGTTGCTCAAACGTAAAAATCTCTTGTGAGACTAAAATTTGAGTACACCCAAAAGTTTAATTTCTCTGTGTAAAATTTACAGGAAGGTCATCTTCTTCCTCCCTTCTTACTGGTCTTGCAGCCGACCCACCCAGCACACAGGAAATGACTTACTCTTGAGGACCAGGTGCAGCTACTTAGTTGATTTCCATGGGGACACAGCTGTACAGGCTGGGTTTTCACAACTATTTCTATATTCGGAACTCTTATTCTTTCTACTAAGGGCCATTCCTAACATGTAAATATAAAGATGTTTTGATTAATGTTATTTGTTGTTAAGTGCCTTTGAGCCGGTTTCAACTCATTGTGACCCTGTACAGGGTTTCTGAAGTGCAGCTGGTGGGTTTGAACTGCCAACTTTGTGGTTAGCAATCCAGTACTTATCCTACAAGCACCACACAGTTGTTGTTGTTGCTGTTGTTAAGTGCCATTGAGCCAATTCCAACTCATAGGAACCCTATACAGGGTTTCTGAGGAGTGACTGGATTCTTATCCAAGAACCGCCACCTTGCAGTTCAAACCAACCTTGTTTTCCTACAGAGTCACACCAGGATTCCATTGTTGTTAAGTGTCTTAGAGTTGGTTCAGACTCATAACGAACCTGTATAGGCTTCCCAAGGAGCAGCTTGTGAGTTTGAACCGCCAACCTTTCAATCCAGTGCATTATCCTGCAGTGGCACACAAGGACTCCAAGATTCCATTAGGTATATGTTAATTGTTGTTGCTGTTAAGTGCTATTAAGTTGGTTCCAATCCATAAAGGTCCTGTATAAAGATCCCACTGACTTTGTGGTTCAAACCAACCTTGCAGTCCAGTACATTAACCTTTAGTACAGGAAACAAGTACTTTGTCAAATAAGGAATTCTTGTCTTTTTAAGAAAAATTAGGGATAGACAGAACTTGAACAAACTAGCAAAGAAAAAAATTCTTGAGGTATATTAAAATCCTTTTGGAAAAACTGACTGCACTCATCCAACCTTCCTGGATGTTTTGCAGCTGCTATGCATACTATAAAGTTAAGCTTAAAATGGAAAGTACAACAGCTCTTATCTAATATATTATTACAAATTCTGTCCAAATCGCTCATTTTCAATTCATCTGAAGAGAATCCGATGTAGTATTACATGTCTAAAACGTTATTCAAAGATACTAGTAGTTTTGGGCAAAAGCAAGTCAAAATCAGGAAACAGGAAAACAGCCAAGCCTGAAAGTCCACATCAATACCATGAGTGGAAACCCTCTTCTTGAAGTTCCTGCATCTAAATCCAAACGTAAAGCTTGAAGGTTTTCTCCTGGGGAAGCAATCTGTCACCAAATCAGTATTTCCCTCTCCCAGCAGAAGGGAAATACACTGAAGCTGTAGTTGATACAGAGCCTAAATATCTGATCATTGTGCAGGCTGCACCTCCACCAAGTCAAAAGAAGTCATATTCAGCTAAGACACATACTTGCAAGCCTCTCCTGTTGGTGACTGGCCTCTGACACCAACTTCTGTCTTTCTGTCCTAGGGATTCCTCATCAACCCACACCATGACTGGACACAGTCAAGTCACTGTCCCAATGACAGAAGTGATCTGTCTTGGCGGATATTCCATGTGAGATGTGCTTCTGATGTTGAAGTGACATATGAAGACTGTACACAATTCGCTACAGAGAAAAAGATAAAAGGGAAAAGAATGGGTTTTTCAGCTCTGTCCAGCCACTGAAACAACTGTGGGAAATCTAAAGCCCAATACAGTTTATGAATTTGGAGTGAAAGACAATGTGGATGGTGGAATTTGGAGTAAGATTCTCAATCACAAGACTGCTGTTGGAAGTAAGAAAGTAAATGCAAAAATCCAAAGTAGCTATGACTAAGTTCACCAAGTGCCAGACTATGTCCCAAAGAAGTCAATTCCAGTAACAATCATCAAGCAAGTGATTCTGAATGTTACTCACAGGGCTTCAATCAAATCCCCAGATAGGACGCCCTTGGGAGGAACAATAGTACTCCAGCTTAGTGTTCCAGGTCTTAATGAAACAGCCATTAAACTGCCCACATCCATAATGTTTGAGATCACTGATACACCAGAAGTAGAAAAAATACCAGCACAGCCTGTAACAGTGACTCCTGAAACCGTTCCAAGAACCACTAAACCCACTGTGTCGAGTGTATTAGGCATTTCAGAAATAGTACCGGTTCTCAGCAAGAGAACCCCAGGAACGTCACAAACTATTCTAAAACGTAGGTTTGAATTGCCACTGAGCACTCAAGCTCCAAACAGACTTTCAGAATTTCCTAGGGCAAAAACACCCTCTCTTTTGAGAAACCTGGGGACACCTTGGCTTCAAGTGAAAAGCCATGGATTGTACCTACAACTAAAATGCCTGACGATTCCAATGTTCAGCCTCAAACTGCTCCAAGTGAAACATCATTTGTTCCTCAAAAACTGGAAATCTTAACCATTCCTGAAATGCAATTTACAACACGTGCCACAGCCACTATATCTATTCCTTCTACAACTAAACGTCGCCGTATGCCCAAACCATCAAGAAGCAAACTGAAAGAACCACAAGGCCTGAAACAACAACACTTGCTCCCAATGAAACACAATTTATTTCTTTGAAACCTAAACTCTACCTCAGCCCAGAAGTGACACACATCAAAGCTGCCCCAGAACCTCAGACTCTACCACCATCACCATCAACGATAGCTCCCAAAAAGAGATAAACGACCAGGTCATCATTTCTGTGTTAAAACCACACGTGGTCCAGAAGTACCCAAGACCAAACCTGCTCTGGAACCTGCTACTGTAAAAACTGGAACTCTTGGTGCCCACAATCGCTCCCAAGCAGACCCCTCGTGCTCCTCCCAAGCCAAAAGCATTACCATGCCCAAGAGTCCCACAAATACAACCAGTCCCAAAGGGTCCCAGCATGTTACTTCAAAACCAAAAACATCACCATGGTGTCATATACTACACCTGTCTGGGAAGATAATATATCTACAGTTGAGCAATTCAAGACAACAATAGTTCCAAAAGATGTTCTCCTACCCCTTAAACCAGATCCCGAGGTCTCTGAAAGCGAAACTACTCTTTAGAGACACAGGGCATCCCTTCTATACCTATGATTTCACTTAGTCCCAGTCAAGAGGAATTACAGACCTTTCAGGAAACAGACCAATCCACCCAAGAACACTTCACCACTAAGATTCCACGAACAACTAGATTAGCAAAGACAACTCAGGCACTACACAGATTGTACAGTACTCCTGTGAGGCCCAGAGCAATGGATAAATCACAGGTCAAACCTGTTATGAATAAGACAACTGCAAAACCCAGACCCAAGCCCAGTGGAATGTTCAAAGGGAATGGAGTGAAAACAGGGATCAAGCATTCCATTCCTGGAGACACTGGGGCTAGCAGAAATGTGTCAATGGATTCCATTCATCCCACCAAAAAACAGCCATGATCCCAGGCACTCGCTGCCCACTGTTGCCACTTAGACCTACACCACTACAGAGAAAACCTTTCTCCCAAAATAAGGTCACTGGAAAGCCAGGAAGTGCAGGAATCATTTCATCAAGCCGAGTAACTGTCCCACCCATGAGGGCAACACCTGGTTCTACAGAAGCTCCTTCAGAGAAAACCAAGACAGATAACAAGCAGCCCAAAGTGCCTGCCTCTGAAGAAGAATTCCGACAGAAGACACTGATCCTCTTGGGAAGCCCTGATTCACAGGTCCACACGTAAGATACATCCCAAAGCCTGAGAGCTGGGGAGTGGGTGTTCTATCACCCACTCCCCAGCAAGTTGTTCCCCAAAGAGGAGGCTATAGAAGGGACGGCCAGACCCCCTACCACAGAACCCTACCACCCACCTCACTGTGGTCACCGTGGAAGAATGCCACTCATTTGTCATGTTAGACTGGGAAAAGCCATTAAAAGAGTGTCACTGAATATGAAGTTACATACAGAGAAAATGGGACCTTCGGTGGGAACAAGTCCATCCAAAGTACAAATCAAACCTTCTCCACAGTAGAAAATCTAAAACCAGACACAAACTATCAATTTGAGGTGAAACCCAAAAACCCACTTGGTGAAGGTCCAACCAGCAACACTGTATCATTTAGTACCGTCAGTGACCCTAAAGTGAGCAAGCCAACTTCTGCAGGAAGAAATGCCATCTGGACTGAAAGACCCTTTAATTCAGATTCATATTCAGAAGGTTAAGGGCAAACAATATGTCAAAAGAACGCGGTATAAAAAGTTTATAGGGGTGCAGCTATGCAACTTTCTCAGGTACACGATTTATCTGAGTGACTCCCTCACAGGAAAATTTTATAACATAGGTGTCCTGAAAGGTCACGGAGAAGATCACTGCCAGTTTGTGGATTCATTTTTAGATGGACACACGGGACAGCAACTTACTTCCGACCAGCTACCCACCAAAGAAGGCTACTTCAGAGCAGTTTTCCAGGAACCTGTCCAGTTTGGAGAAATAGGTGGTCACATCCAGATCAATTATGTCCAGTGGTATGAATGTGGGATAAGCACTAGACTGCTAAATGGAAAGTTAGAGGTTCAAACCCACCAGTCACTCCTTGGAAACCCTACACAGGGTCGCTGTGATTCGGAACCAGCTAGATGACACTTAGCAACAATAACTACATGTAACCCTTGGGAAGCATGGGGGGATGGGCTCTGTAGGATCAGCACTGGACTTCAAACCACAAAATTGGCAGTTTGAGCCCACAGGAGAAATGTGAGGCTCCCTCTGCTCCAGCAAAGACTTACAGACTCAAAAACCCTATACAGAATCACCTGGAGTAGGAAGTGACTTGGAGGCACTTAAAAACAACCTGTATTCCTTCGACTTCTGGTATGGCACTGTAGGATAAGCACTGGACTGCTAAGACAAGCTTGGTTGTTTAAACCCACCAGCCACTCCTTGAAAACCCTGTACGGGGTCACTATGAGTTGGAACGGACTAAACGACACTTAGCAACAACAACATTGTTGTCGTTAGGTGCCATCGAGTCAGTACCAACTTATAGCAACCCTATGTACAACAGAACAAAACACTGCCTGGTCCTGGGCCAACCTCACAATTGTTGCCACGCTTGAGCTCATTGATGCTGCCACTTTGCCAATCCATCTTGCTGGGGGTCTTCCTCTTTTTCTCTGACCCTCCACCTTACCATTATGGTGTCTTGTAGCCAGGAGGGGAGTGATTAACTTTGCAGCCTAGGAGCGGAGGTCCCTGGGACCATCAAGGGAAAAGAGCGGAGAGCGGGATCCTACCCAGAGAAGCAGTGATGCCTGAGATGGAGGCACAGACGATGACGTGGAGAGATGGAGCAGCTGGGGACTTCAGACACAGAGAGGGAGAAGGGCTGTGTGCTGATGACCCAAGGGGTGTGGGGGGCAGGCTTGTAGTGTATACTCTTTGGTTGGTTGATGATACATGGAAGGGATTGTAACCATGGCAATGAAACAATATATGATAGGTTGAATGTAAAACTAATGTTCTCCCATGTAAACTGTCACAAAACATTCTCCCATGTAAACAATTCACAAAACATTAAAAAAACAAAAAAACACAACAATATTGTTGTTAAGTGCCATCGAGTTGGTTCCAACCCATAGCGACCCTTTATAGGGTTTCCGAGGTGAGCTTGAACCACCGACCTTGTAGTTCAAACGGCTTTGCAGTCTGGTGCATTAACCCACAGCGCCATACCAGGGCTTCAAAAACAGCATTATGTATCCCTTAGTACACCATGATTCACTTTCTGCCTTGAAATCACCAATAAAATTGTATTTATTACACTTAAAATGACTTCCTATTGCCAAGTCCAAGGGATAGTTTCTATGTCCCTAAGTTGCTTAATTAATTGCTATACTATCCCTGCAGAGCAATCTTTTGATACCCTTCCCTTTCATTTGGTGACCCATTCTGTCTTGCTTTCCCTTCTTAGACTCTTTTGTAGGTACCTACTTCTCATTTGCCTCTGAAAGGAAGTATGGAATTCCCTCAAGGTTCTACCTTGGACCTTCTATCCTCACACTTTCTATACTCATCCTAGTGATCACTTTCACCCTCCTACCTCCAACTATCACTTATATAAAAAGAATCCAAATATTTATCTCTGATGAGCTCAAAAACCCACTGCATTCAACTGAACCCCAATTCACAGCAACCTTATGGGATAGGATATGGTTTCCAAGGCTATAACTTTACAGGAGCAGAATGGCTAGAAGTTTAGAACCAGAAATCGCTTAGTTAGCAGCTGAGCACTTCACTGCCTAGGCAACACGTTCATGTTTGTACATTAACTCATCTTCATACTCAAAAGTTCTCTTTGGGATTTAAACAAGACACCAGAAGATCGGCAGTTCAAACCTACTAGCTTGCTGCTCTTGGAAACCTTACACACTGGTTTGCTATGACCTTCTAAAATAAGTTTTCCACCAAAGATTTTTGCATCTAAATGTGCCTATCCTCTACATGCACTAGGAGTTCTGTTAGTGCAGTGGTTACGAATCAGGCTGCTAACCTCAAGGTCGGCAGTTGGAAACTACCAGCGGTTCCGCGGGAGAAAGATGAGGCGCTCTGCTCCCGTAAAGATTTACAGCCTCGGAAACCCTGCAGGGTCACTATGAATCGGAACCGACTCCACAGTGCTTAACAACAACAACATCCTCTACTTGCAGCGGCAGCTCACTTCTCTGAATTCTCCATTCTGTTCTCTTTTCCGGTAGCCCTAACCTAGCTTCCAATTTTATTCTTCCCTTCCAATGTGACCATGGAGGCCTGGGTTGGCACTGTGGATAAATTCACTGGGCTGCAAAGTTACTTTGAACCACAAAGTTGGTGGTTCAAACAAGAACAACAACAACAACATCACCATATTCAACAAAAACCTGAACGGGCTCTCTGAAGTCAAAGCAATTTCCAGTTCATGCCCTTTCATTGGCCCCTCTTGGTCACTATACTTATATTCCATAGGTTCTTTTATCATCTCTCCTGCATTCTGATTCTTCTCTGCCTCTGTCGCTCCATTTTCTACCATGAGCTTTGCTGTTCATATTATGCATCATAGTATCAAATATATGCATTATAATAAGAGTATTTACGATGATTTAAGTATCATTCTAGAGAACTTACTATGGACTAGGCACCTTCCGTATATTCCCATGACCCTCTTGCAAGGAAAGGTTAATTAGGCCAGTGTTCGAGATGAGGAAACCCAGGTTCCACTGTAGGCTACTTGACTTAACCAAGGTTACAGAGTATGCAAACAGCAAGGCCAGGATGGAAGTCGGTCCTCCGTGGCTCCAAATGAACCCATCGTCCTTCCATGTCAACACACTGACTCTGTATTTTTAAAGAACCAGCTTTAAACCTATATTTTTATGTTGTACATTTTATATTACAGAATAAGAGATGCAATATATAAAGCTGTTTTCATGAGTAATAACACAGAATACTGGACAAAGCAGGTTCAGGAGACAGTATCGGTATTCTGAACTACATATAAAGGAATATTTATAAAGATCAAAGGACTACTGTTAGTGGGATTTGTAGCAGAAGTAAGAAAGGTGGTGTTTTCTAATCTGTGGGTACCAGCGGATCCCTGAGAGGCCATTTTGGGCATGACAAAGCAAGGGCAGGAACAAAGGAGCACTCCCACTGCAGAGGTCTGGCCAATCATTGGAGATAACGTGAACATTTTTTTCTGTTCATTTCTCTCTCTCTCTGTCTGCGCACCTCCACTCTTGGTGCCTAGAGGGCGTGCCTGAGTTAGTGGACACAACCTCCACCCCGGGAGGGTTCACCTATGCATGCGCACGGATCTGCTCAGCAAAGATCACTGGGCCCAGAATCAAAGAAGGGAGAGGAGTCAACAGGAACAGCTTAACACGGGAGGGTTTCCCAAAACGGCTCTGACCAGCCCTGGGCTGTTTCTCACTAGGAGAAACATCTGAATGGGCTTGAGGAAAAGAAAGCTACACAGAAGATGCAAGTGGGCTGAAAATTAAATCTTGAGTTATGTCCTAAGGAGCAACAGTAACATCTTGAAATTTCTCAGGCAGTCTTGAAGGCAAGAAGCTGAAAAGGGGAGTTAAAGTCCTACTCATATTTAGCTACATTTTTTTGTTTGCTTTGTTTTTGCGATTATAAATGTTAATGTTCAGTCTGTTTTTTTATTTTTTGCTTTGTATTTTTGTTTCTTGTTTATTTATTTTTGGCCCCCCTTTTACCTTGGGGGAGGTCTCTTTCTCTCCTTACGTTACCCAAGAAGGGACAGCTATATTGCAGTCACATAGCCAAACTACAATCGCACCCTATAAAATCCCACCATCGGGGCAACAGCCGATACCAGGTGCTATACACCAGATAGATAGCCAACACTTGCTAAAATTACTCTGAGTTGAGTAATAAGAGAAGTGAAAAGGGAAGACCATCTCCTGAGCATATCTACCAGGAAGGACTCAGAAAGCTTAATAATACACCAACATACATTCATGTAATTATTGAAAATACATCTAATTATTGGAAATGCCCAAAAAGCAACAAAAGACCTCAGCTCATGTCCAGAAACAAGCTAGAGTGACTGAAACAAATGATCTGGAGGTAGACTTAGACTTCCCATTGGAAGGAGGGCAGGTTCTGGAACTGCCTGAGAAGGAATTCAGGAGAATGAATCTGAGGTGCATCCAAATGCTCCACAAAGAGCTTTAAAAAAATAAAGAAGAAGTCAGGAAAGCACTATAGGAACAATCAAGTAAGATAAGATACAGCACTGGAAACAATTCAAAACTTGCAAAAAGAGGTCCAAACGATAAATAATAAAATACCAGAAATGGACAATACACTGAAAAGGCAAAGGAATAGAACTGAAGAGATGGAAGCCAGAATCAGCGAGCTTGAAGACAAATCTCTCAGTACTGCTAAGATAGAAGAGCAAACAGAAAAAAAAATAATTAAAAATATCTGAAGAAAGTGTCAGATTTATGTGGGACAACATGAAGAGGAATAACCTGAGGGTAAATGGAGTTCCAGAACAGGAAGGATCACAGAAGACCACAGAGGAGATAGTTGAAGAGGTGCTGGAAGAAAATTTCCCTAACATTCTGAGAGATTAGAAGATAAGCATTCAAGAAGTTAAATAAACCCCAAGAATGAACAACCCCAAAAGAAAATCACCAAGATATAATCAAGCTCTCCAAAATCAAAGACAAGTAGAGAATCCTGAAAGCAGCTAGGGAACAGAGAAGTGTTACTTACAAAGGCAGACAAATAAGATTAAGCTCTGATCTCTCAACAGACACCATGGAAGCTAGAAGGTAATGGGAGATATATATAAAACCCTGAAAGAGAAAGAGAAAAACTACTAACCAAGAATCGACTACTCAACAAAGCTGTTAATCAAATTCGATGGTGTAATCTCTTGAATGGGACAGAAAGGAATATCAGGAAATGTGATTACAGAAAGCTTCGAAGCCCGTCTGCAGCCTTTAACAGATTGGAATACCCCGAATACCTAGAACTTGCCCAGTGACATACGCTTATGGCTGAGCCTTTGTAGTATATAGGACGTTGGGTGGAATCATGAGCCCCATCCAGAACCTTCTGAGGTGGAACATTCCCATCTTAAAGGACATGCAGACCAATCCAGAGTGATTAGAAGAAGACGTGATATTTCCTGAAAGAAAGACCAGCAGGAAAAAACAAAAATGGCAGTCTGGCTAATACAAAAACAAGCAAGCTGTTCGCTTGGGAGCCATCAAGGCAAGCAATCAAATCCCTTCAGGACAAACCCCCTCCAAGACTGAAACCAAAGGGAACAGAAGAGAAGACATGTAAGCTCGCTGACAACCGCATTGGTCTACATGTGAGTGGAAGCGGGGAAAAGGCAGTAATGAAGAAATGGGATGAGTTCAACCATGTTTCACAGACTCCTGTCAACCTTGAGATGAAAGAAATAAGAGGAAGGACTGGTTGGTCTGAAGTGTGGGGAAACTTGGGAACTCCAGAGCCCATGTACACTGACCTAGTCACGGAGCGTTAGAATTGAAAGTGAAGCATCCAGCTGATATGAAGTGAGGAGAGACACAAAAGAATGCCCAAACTTGCGGATAGTATCCATTTGACCTAGCTTCAATGGCTTGATGTTCATAGCTCAAATCAGGAAGATTAAAAAAAAATTGATAAAGGAAGCACGTGAAACCTGCTACAATTTGATGAACTCACCCTATTCTCATGGATGTAGTAGCTCAAAATACCAACCAATAGGGAAGGTATCTTCAGCTCAAGAATCAAGCTTGTCTCCTCAGTGTACAGGGTTGATAGGAATGCGCAACTCAGTCACTGACTACCTAAATGTTGGGCTATAAAGGCATGAAGTAGCTGGCTTACAAGTTTTCAAGAGGCAGTTTAGCTTCAGAGTGTGCAGGGGAAGGTAGTATCCCCACAGAATAGTTTGCATCTTATCTAGATGTTGGGAGCTACTGAGCTGAAGGTCTCTGACCTGGAGGTAGTTTAACCTCAGGATTGCAACTGAACAGCTGTGGTCCAAAATTCGAGCAGCATCCAGATCAGGCTGCCCCTGAGAAACTTGCAAAGCCTGCCTAGGGAACACGGAACTTGCAAAGTCTTACCTTGTACACAGCCATGACCTTCAGCTCAGTCTGCACAAACATCAAGCTGATCTAATCTCAGTTTCCTTAGCTACCACAAGTTACTTTCTTCTGATAAAGTCCCGCTTACTGCATGCACAAACACCACCAGATGTTCTTGCACTCTTTTCCCTGACCCAATCACCTCCCGTTGATATGTGTATATAATAAACTTGCTGCACTTGGTCTGTGTTACAGTATCTCCATCAGAGTGCTGTGTCCCACCTGGTCCCCACTTTAGTTAATTATTGTGTCTTATGTCTTCCTTTTTCTTCTAACCTCCCATCCCCCTTGCTCAGGTTTAATCTCTCTGCAAGAGTCGCGGAAAATAGCCAATGCCAGACACGGTATCTAGATGGATCTGGTGAAAGGAAAGGGGAAGAGTCAACAGACTCTTCTGATTCAATAGTTAGTAATGTTATCACAACTAATTGTGATTGTCACAACTGTAAAGGTAGAAGTTTTGTAATATAAAGAAGGGAGTAGTCAACCTTACATTCCAGGAACAGAGGCCCCTAGGACCATCAAGGGAGAAGAGCATGAGACAAATCTGGGACACTAACCAGAGAAGCAGTGACACCAGAGATGGAGACAAGAGATGATGACATGGAGAGACTGAGCATCTCAGGACTCTAGAGTCATAGAAAGAGAAAGGCTATGTGCTGGTGGCCAGGAGGCTGATTGCAGAATGTGACCTTTGGTTATTTAAATGATTATATATTCCTGAGTGCTTTTGTGAACATAAAAAAGAAAAAAGAGGGAACAGAAGCAAACACTGTTAAATGATGCATGGAGGGATTGTAATCAACGCAATGAAACAAAGTAAGATAGGATGAGTGCAAAACAAATGTTTTCTTGTGTAAACTATCACTCAATTCACAAAAATCTAAAAAACAAAAAAGCTGTTTTACTAATAACTTCTTAAATTTATGGGAATGTAATGTAAATCATTTACTGATGAAGATCAAAGAACACAGCCTTCGGTATGGGTTGCCTCTCAATGTCAGAAAAACAAAAATCCTCACCACTGGGCCAATAAACAACATTCTTATCGATGGAGAAAAGATTGAAGTTGTCAAGGACTTTATTCTTCTTGGATCAACTATCAACACTCGTGGCAGCAGCAGTCAAGAGATCAGACGACGTATTGCATTGGGCAAATCTGCTGCACAGGAACTTTTTAAAGTGTTGAAGAGCAGAGATGTCAGCTTGAGGACTAAGGTGCGCCTGACTCAAGCCATGGTATTTTCAATAACCTCATATGGATGCGAAAGCTGGACAGTGAATAAGGAAGACCGTAGAAGAATTGATGCCTTTGAGTTGTGGTGTTGGAGGAGAATACTAAAAGTGCCACGGACTGCCAAAAGAAACCAAGAGATCAATTTTGGAAGAAGTGCAGCCAGAGTGCTCCTTGGAGGCCAGGATGGCTAAGATTCACCTCTCATACTTTGGACATATTGTCAGGAGAGAAGAGTCGCTGGACAAGGATGTCATGCTGGGTAAGATGGAGGGTCAGAGAAAAAGAGGAAGGCCCCCAAAGAGATGGATCAGCCAGATGGCATCATTGATGGCGTCAAGTGTGGCAGTGGTGGTGGGCTTGGCCCGGGATCGGACACTGTTTCATTCTACTGTGCATGGGGGTCGCTATGAGTCGCTTCCGACTCGATGGCACCTGCCAAAACAACCACAATGTAAATCTTAAAGTGCTCTGGTAGCGTAGTGGTTATGAATCAGGCTGCTAACCTCAAAGTCAGCAGCTGGAAACTACCAGCCGTTCCGCGGAGAAAGATGAGGTTTTCTGATCCTGTAAAGACTGACAGCCACAGAAAGCCTGTACAGGGTTCACTATGAGTCGGAGCTGACTCCATGGGCACACCACCACCACCACCAATGTAAGTCTTATTAGTACATCTGCTTTTTATGTTTAGTTTGAGATTTCAGGGTTATGCAAGAGAGGTTATTTCCTAGTTTTATGACTCACATATTTATAAAACTCTGTCTCCGTATGTGCTTTAGCTGTGGACATGAGTTTTCCCTGGAAAATGCTAACAATAGCAGCTGCAATTCTCAATCTTTACTGTGGTTCAGTATCATGGAGACGGCATGAGAGAATTCGGAAGGACAATGACATATGGACTTCCAGATAGGACATATAGGAACCAAATGCACTGTGTCTGTGGGAAGAGACAATGGAAAAAGCAGCTCAATGTCAGTCAGAACAAGTCCAGCACCAACTATGAAACAGACAACCAATTGCTCATATGCAAGTTCAAGTTGAAGAAAATTTAAACAGTCCACAAGAGCCAAAATATGACCCTGAGTATACTCCACCTGTATCGCAACTGAATTTAGAATCAAGAACAGATTTGATGCAGTAGACATTAATAACCAAAAACCGAAAGAGTTGTGTGATGTTATCAAGAACATCATACATGAAAACAGCAAAAGGTCATTATAAAGGTAGGAAAGGAAGAAAAAAACCCACAAGAAGCCAGAACAGATGCTGAAACTTGCTCTTGATTCTAGAGTAGCTAATGCAACTTAAAGAAATGATGAAGCAAAAAAGCTGAACAGAAAATTTCAAAAGGCGGTTCTAAAAAGACCAAGTATTATAATGAAATGTGTAAAGACTTAGAGTTAGAAAACGAAAAAGATTACAAAAGCTCAGCATTTCTCCAGCTGGAAGAACTGAAGAAAGTGAAGGACTGCATGGGAAAAATATTTAATGATGTAGGAAGCCTCAAAAAAACATGACGAATACACAGTCACTTTACCAAAAACAAACTGGTAGCATATGATCACAAAGTGAAGGGACTGACAGAAATGCAAGCTGCACTGAAGGCCATTAGTGAGAAACCAAGACTTGACAGAATACCAAGGGAAATGTTTCAACCTAGCGATAAAACAACAGCAATTCACTCGTATTAACAAAGAGATTTGGAAGACTTGACCAACCCATTGGAAGAGATCTGTGCCCATTCCAAAGAAAGGTGACCCAATGAATCTAGAAATCATTGAATATCATTAATATCCCACGCAAGAAAAATTTTGCTGAAGATAACTCAAAAACATTTGCAGCAGTACACTGGCAGGGAGCTGTCAGAAATTCAAGCTGGATTCAGAAGAGGACATGGAACGTGGGGTGTCACTGCTGACAGCAGATGGGTAATGGCTAAAAGTAGAGACCAACAGAAAGATACGTACTTGTGGTTCATTTACTACGCAAAGGTATTTGACTGTAGGATAATAACATACAATTGTGGTCACGAGGTATCTGTAAAAAAGACCATGAGGCAGTTGTTCAAACAGAGCAAATACTGAATGGTTAAAGTCAGGAGAACTGTGTACCAGGGTTGTGAAATCCTTTCACTGTACTTATTCAATCTGTACACTGAGCAAATAATCAAAGAACCTGGATTATATGAAGAACATGGCAGCTGCACTGGACTCATTAACAACCTGCAATCGGCAAATGATACAATCTTGCTGCTGGAAGTGAAGAGGACTTAATGAAGATCAAAGACTACAGCGTTCAGTAAGGATTTCATCTCCCAACACCATACTGAAAGCACTGAGAATTGCAAGTGGAATATTTTGAAGTAGACTTCAGTTTAATTACATCATTTCTGTATTCAGTTTTTAAATTCTTCTTAACCCTACTGAATTTTTTTTTAAACTAAGTTAACATGGCTCCAATGAATCATTGAACTCCTGTGGCAGTCACATACAAGAATAGGCAATTTCTTATTACATACAATCCAACCAATGAGGCCTTAAACAAACTTATAGAGGAACTTAAGAAGTATGAAGTTAGCACAATAGTTAAGAGTATGTGGAGCACAACTTACGACACATTTCCCAAGAAGGCATCCATGTTCTTGATTGGCCTTTTGATGATGGCGCACCACCATCTACCAGAGTGCTAATGACTAGGTAAAGTCTTGCAAAAATTAACTTTTTTGAAGAACCGGGTTGCTGTATTGCTGTTCACTGTGTTGCAGGAGTTGAGAGAGCTCCAGAGCTTGTTGCATTAGTTGAAGGTGGAATGAAATATGAAGACGCCATACAGTTCATAAGACAAAAGCAGCATGGAGCTTTTAATTTTGTATTTGGAGAACTATCATCCTAAAATGGGTCCACACCTCAAAGACTCCAACGGTCATAGAAACAACTCTTGCAGTCAATAAAACGCTTGCCTGATGGTATTATTTTGGAAGTGGAACTTAAGACAGGACCTAGTTTTTCATGCATACTTACCAACATGAGAGCGTGGTGAGTAAGTCTAGTAAAGCTCCCATAAGAGTACTGAAAGCAGTTTTGCCAGGCTACAAGCTTGAAAGAACTGCAATTTCCAAGGTTGGGTTATAACCAGCCTATCTGGACATTTAACAAAGGTTTCTTACTGTTCAGCATTTAAAATATGTACCAACAAAAAAATATGTACCAACGGACCTTTTGATCATTTGTACCAACTAACCTTTCCTGAAATCAGGTAGTATTGTTATAAGTCTTTAAATCTATTCCCATACCAGAACCTTATCAATATCTAAGAAATTTGGCATGATTATGTGCCAAAATACACAGCACAATACTTGTATATTTTTAGTATAATACAGAACTAAGAAATCTTAGGAACCGTGAGCACTAGACCTTTTTGTGCTTTATTCCTTCAGTCAATTCAAACATTGAAAAGAGATGCTATATGGTTATTTACATGCTCAGATTGTTGGGTTTTGTTTTGTTTTGTTCAAACCACGACTTAGCAGTGATTATTTAATGTCTTTCAATAAATTTCACTTTGCAAATGTCTTTTAATGTCTCCAGATCAAAAAAAAAAAACACCACCACCAAAAAACTTTAGTTAATTTAATGTTTGTACTTTGGGTACAACTTAACAGGGAGGGCCTGAACAAAGAACAGGAGGGGATTACTAAATATTTTTAGGGAAATGTTGCCATGGTCTTGTGCAGAACATATGGGATATGCTCTTTACTAAATATTTTTAAAAGGTAGAGATGCTTTCTTATTGTAGCTAAAACTGTTCTTATTCATACAATTTTTTAAACTTTTTCCTTATTTTCTCATCAATCATCAATTAGAAGTTTTTTATTAACTTATTTTTGTTTGAAGTGTGACTCCCCCACCTTTTCAACCTCTTGCAAAAAAAAAAAAGTGGGTTTCTGCTAATGAATTTAGCAGAGTCAAATATTTATATGCTTTTGGAGCTGTGTAACAATATTTGGATAACTGATCATTTGTTTTATTACATAATTGATAAAATAGTGATACATACTAATGCTATTTCAACCACATATTTGTACTGTCTGGGAATGTGTGGCTCTAGTTGTGTGAGACAAACAAAAATTGCCAGTGTTCACCAGCTTCTGAAAACCTAGTTACAAAAGCTTAAACATCTAAATAAATGATAAAATGCGTTTATCATGGGAAAAACAAAAAATAAAAACCAACTCTACACACAGGGCATAAAAAAGTGGTAGAACTCTTTGTTCAGAGGAAAACGTCCCAGAGCGTGACATTTCTTACTAAAGGTTACACTACAGGGTAGTGTTCTAAACCTCCACTGCTCTAGTAAACACTATATATAATGTACTTGCAGGTTTTCTGTTTGTGAAATGATGTTAGAGCACTAATTCTGAAACTGTTTTTAATAAAGCCAGAACTTACTGGTGGAGAGGCAAAACGGCACGATGGAGAGCTGCCACAGGAGTTTCCAGGGACAGAACCAGCATATACAGGTACTGGAACTGGGCAAGCTGGAGAAATACAACACAGGGAAAGGGGTGTAAACTTTGTAGTTCAATGATATGATTTGGTCTAACAGGGAAACATGTCAAAACAACATTTTTGTGATGGATAAAAATAAGTATTACTCTGCTACAGGGAAACCTGTGAAAAGCTGAAACCCAATGGGACTGCCTTGTTTATCTGGAGCTAATAAGTTTTCTGCCTTAGAAAGAGTGCAGTTTTTCCACCTTTCTATTTAGTAAAAAATATGTCCGTTTTCCATATCTGAAAGTTTCTGCCTTACTAAAGTTCCAGTTTCACAAAACGGTTATCAAGTGAAAACAAGCATAAAAATCTAGGAAACAGTTAAGGGAAATTAGAAAAGCACAATTAATAACTGATTTTACAACAAAATACTAATGATTTTTTAAGTTTCTAGTCACTCTTTAAGTAAAAATGCCAACACTGAGTACTCACATTTTTTTACTGGAACTTGCTCAAGAAAAGGATGGCTAAAAAATGCTTCTGTAATAAAAAATGAGAGTGCAGTCTTTAACGTGACTTTAAATATCAGATAGTTTAATCTTCTCAAAGTGTTCAACATAATGTCTTTGAAATGATATAATATATATATTTATGCTAAATTTAATGCATATTCATAATCCATTAAAATTCCAGAACATCCATTACCAACAAAATTTCTTTAATTTCAACCATATTCAAGAAGATAAAACCATGGGAATTCTGTAACACTAAGGTTCATGGTTAAGGACATATAAAGCTAAGTCAAAAACTATTACTGCAAAATCATAGAACCCTTTCTTACACAAAAATAACAAAATGTGAAACTCTTGTTTCTTAACATATCCTTCATCTAGCTATATGAACTTCTGAAAGTGATGTTTTCATCACTTTAACCCTTTCCCTGAAGAATTCTATACGCTGATGCATACCTCAAAATGACAGTTTTGGCATCCATGAGGGACTCAAATTGTGTTCCTTTTAATATTGAGTTTGGGGGACCAAAAGGGCTTGAGGGGAAGGTCAGGTTTGCAGAGTGGATGGGGTAAGATTTCCCAACAAACTTCATGTTGGACAGCCCTTGTTACCCTCGAAGAATGAGCAGGTACACTGTTGTGATGAAAAAAATGTTTCAGCACAACTTCCTGGTCTTTCCCTCACCAATGTAGTTTCAAGTTTCTTAAAGCTTCTTACAAATAATCCCACCCTCACCATCCCACTGCCCCACCCATTAGCATCCTGTCTCCTTCAAGAATAGCAATCAAGACTGCTGTTGTTAAGTGCCATCAAGTCAGTTCCAACTCACAGACAATGAGCTACTGGTGAACTTGAACCTCCAACCTTGCAGTCTATCAAGATTGTTGTTGTTAAGTGCCGTCAATTCCGACCCATAGCAACCCTGTACAGGGTTTCCAAGGAGCAACTAGTGAGCTTGAACCACTGGCCTCGTGGTTCCAACGACTTTGCCGTCCAGCACATTAGCCCACAGTGCCACATAGCCCTTGTTGTTGTTGTTGTTATGTGCCGTGGAGTCAGTTCCGACTCACAGCGACCCTGCACAGGGTTTCCGAGGCTGTAAACCTTTACCGGAGCAGAAAGCCTCATCTTTCTCCCGTGTAACAGCTGGTAGTTTCAAACTGCTGTCCCTGAGGTTAGCAGCCCGATTCTTAACCACTACGCTACCAGAGCCCTTAGGGATTCTAAAAACCATCACCACAACCTTCTCTGACTTGATTTCAACAGCCTCAGCAGATCCCCTCAGAAACCACTATGTGCTTACATGGTTTTTTTGGAAGACACCCCTGATGAAACTAAGAAAAGTGTACAAGCTGAGAGAACTTATCTGAAATCCTCCACTGATTGGAGAAAAATGTACTTTTCAAACATGTTTTCTTTGGAGTAAGCCCCTGCATGTAGGAACAGAAACTCAAGAAGCAATGTTTTCTGACTTACTCTTGTATCTGACCTATGTTGGTGGTGTTGGATAGGGGCTGTTGAGTCAGTTCTGACTCATAATGACCCTGTGCACATCAGAGCAAAAATACTGCCCCGTCCTGGGCCATCCTCACAATTTTTGCTTGGACCCATTTTTGCTGCCACTGTGCCAATCCATCTCCCTAGGGGTCTTCCCCACTTACACTGACCATCCAGTTTACCGAGCAGTATTGTTGTCCATAGTTTGTCATGATCCACACAATAGAAATCCATAAAGCACGGGTAAACATCTTTCTGGTATTCTCTGCTTTCAGCCAAGATCCATCGGACATCAACAATGATATCCCTCGTTCCAGGGCCTCTTCTGAATCCAGCTTGAACCTTTGGAAATTCTCTGTCAATGTATACTTGCAGCCGTTTCTGTATTACCTCCTGCAGTGCTATATACTAAAATCATTCTAAAGTTGCTTCCATTCGCACATTAACTGCTTCTCTGAAGAACTCCATTGAGTATTTAAAAAATACTAAACTCCACTGAGTAATAAATGGATCTTATTGTAAATTTTGGAGTCCTGGTGTGGCACTGTGGATTAATGCACCAGACTGCAAAGCCGTCTGAACTGCAAGGTCGGTGGTTCAAGCTCACCAGTTGCTCCTCGGAAACCTTATATAGGGTCGCAATCTACTCGACAGCACTTAACAACCGACAACAATGTAAATTTTATCTTGTAAGCCAGACTAGCCATCTCCTCTTCCTTGTTAAGTTTCCTTGTAATTTGGGTCTAGTATTACCATGCAGGACTGTTCCATAGTGAGCTGTGGGTCATACATCAATCCAAACATACTCTTCCATTCTGTAGCATTCAAAACTAAAGACACTGTCCCTAACTCAGCTGCTATCACAGTGCACTTTGGTAACGGTTCTTCAGGAAGCTAATGATACCAATCTACAAACTGAAGCAATTCCTTTGTACTATATGGGCTGGTTTCAATAGGTGTACTTCCTACTGTTCTAACCTAATTTTTTCTTTTCTGAGTTGAAACAAGTGTTACCATCAGCCCCTACATTCTTTTTCCTTGCCATCGCAGTTACTGGTAACAAAAACCAAGCATTTGTTATGTCTCCTTTTTTTCTTATCACTCTGCATTTCCATAAGCATCCAACTAATTCATCAGAATTTAAATCTATACCAATTCTGGATCATGAATAGCTTTTGCCTTGGGTATCATCCATGGATGATTTTTATCCCATCCAGAAACCAAAGGTTCTTTATTTTCCCATTTATTTCCTTTTCCAAGGAGTTCTGATAGCATAGTGGTTACAAATCAGGCTGCTAACCTCAGGGTCAGCAGTTCAAAACTACCAGCTGTTCTGCGGGAGAATGATGAGGCTTTCTGCTCCCGTAAAGATTTACAGCCTCAGAAACCCTATACAGGGTCGCTATGAGTCAGAACCAACTCCACAGCACATAACAACAATGTTCAAAGGCCATACTTTGTCTTTAGTGGACTTATTTTAATTTTCTTCAGCTTCAGCCTGAACTTGTATATGAGCAATTTATGGTCTGTTCCACAGTCTTTCACTAGCCTGGTTTGGGTAAACGATATGGAGCTTTTCACTGTCTCTCCTCATGTTGTGACAAGTGCTGTCAAGTCAATACTGACTCACAGCGACCTTACATACAACAGAACAAAACACTGCCAAACTCACAACCACTATTATGCTTGAGCCCATTGTTGGCGCCACTGTGCCAATCTATCTCATTAAGGGTCTTCTTCTTCTTCAGACCCTCCACTTTACCAAGCATGATGACTTTCTACTGGTCACTCCTGAAAATGAACTGAAAGTACGAGACACGGTGTCTGGCCAACCTTTGCGTTCTAATCACCAGTAGTAATCAATACATCTTGAATGCATGTTTGATCCATTTCAGACTAAAGAAATTGGTAGAATTCTTCAATTTCATAAGTGATGCGTTAATTTGAATAATAGTTGTGTTAACTAGTCTTTCTTGTAAGCACATGGATATTATCCTATCACAGAAAATGCTGTACTTCAAGACAGATCTTAAAATGTTCTTTTTGATAATAATTTGATGCCATTCCTCTTCAATTCGTCCTTCCCAGAATAGTAAACCATGTGGTTGCCAGATTCAAAATGACCAATTTTGAAACTGAAATGTCCATTTCAGCTCACTAATGCCTAGGATATCAACATTCATGTGTTCCATTTTATTTTTGACAGCTTAAAAATTTTCCTAGATTCATACTTAATACGTTCTATATTCCAATTATTAATGGCTGTTTACAGCGGATTCTCCTCATTTTGAGTTGTGCGCCATCAGGAGATACAAATCTCAAACACTTTACTCCACCTGCATCATCAAGGTCAACTATATTTTGAGGAGACAGCTCTATCACAGCCATATTTTGAGTGCCTTCCAACCTAGGGGCTCAATTGCTAGCACAATATCTGACAATACTCTGGTATTCTTCATCATGTTTCAATATTCACAATTTTGGTGCTATCTGACAGTGGAACACTGCTATTCATAAGGTTTTCAGTGATCAAATATTCAGAAATAGTCTGTCTCTCCTTCCTAGTCTGTCTCAGTCTGGAAACGCATCTGAAATCTGTCCACCATGGGTGACTCTGATGGTATTTAAAATACTGGAGGCATAGCTTCCAGAATCACAGCAATACACAAGCCACCACAGTAAAGCAAACTGACAAATGGTGGTTCTTCCAAAGATGTAGTCAATTTCATTACTTTATATTCCATCTGGTGTGGTCCATATGAATAGTCTTATTTTACATTGTTTTTAAAAGGTAACTGCAATGAATAATTCATTGTTGTTGTTGCTCTAAGAGCAGTCAAGTCGGTTCCAACTTATAGCAACCCTGTATAGGGTTGCTGAGTAGAGGCTGAAGAGTTTTAAATGCCAACCTTGTAATTTAAACCAACCTTGAAATCCAGTGCTTATCCTGAAGCAATATACAAGGACTCAGAATAAGTCGTTGGTCTTGCAAAATTCTCTCATGTGATCGTCAATATCATTTCTATCACCAAAGCCGTATTTTCCAATTACTGATGCTTCCTCTTTGCTTCCACATTTTGCATCCCAATCACCAGAAATTATCAATACATCTTAGATGCACATTTGACCAATTTTAGACTAAAGAAGTTGATAGAATTCTTCAGTTTAGCAGTCGGTGCGTAAGGTTGAATAATAGTGGTATTAACTGGTCTTCCTTGTAGATATAATTACAACATTATACTTCAAAATAGATCTTAAAACACTCATTTTGATGGTGAATATGACACCATTCTTCTTCAATTTGTCATTTCCAGCAGAGCAAAACATGTCATTGTCAGATTCAACATGGACAATAACAAGTCCATTTCAGTCTATTATTGCTAGGACATCTATCTTTATGTGTTCCATTTTTGACAACTTCCAATTTTCTTAGATTCCTAATTCCATATTCTGGTTATTAATGGATGTTGACAGCTGTTTCTCGTAATTTTGATATGTGCCCCATCAGCAAATGAAGGTCCTGAAAGCTTTACTCCATTCACATCACTATGGTCAACTACATGGAAGAAAGGAGTTCTGGTAGCGTAGTGGTTCTGAGTCAGGCTGTGAACCGCAAGGTCAGCAGTTTGAAACTACAAGCTGTTCCGTGGGAGAAAGATGAGGCTTTCTGCTCCCATAAAGATTTACAGCCTTCAAAACCCTGTACAGAGTCACTATGAGTCAGAACCAACTCCACAGCACATAGCCGCCACCACTACCACCACTTAGAAGAGGCAGCTTTTCCCCAGTTTTATTTTTAGTACCTTCCAATCTGCAAGGCTCATCTTCCAGCACTCCATCTGACAATCGAGTTTTATTCTTAATGTTTCAATATTCAATATTCTGATGCTATCTTACAGTATTCCACTGCTATTCATGAGGTCTTAGTAGCTAAATGTTCAGAGGTAGTTCATCTCTCCTTCTTCCTAGTCTGTCTTAATCTGGAAGCTCAGCTTAAACTTGTCCACCATGGGTGACCCTGCTGGTATTTTAATTACTGGTGGCATAGCTTCCAGCATCAGAGCAACATACAAGCTAACATAGTAAGACAAACTGATAGACAAGTAGAATGAAATACTGATGCATGAAACAACATGGATAAATCTCAGAAACATTATGGTGACTAAAATAAACCCAACACATGCAAGCTGCATAATTTCATTTCTATGAAATCCTACCAAGACTAATGTAATCCACATGGATAGAACGCAGATTAGTGATTTCCTGAGGAGAGGAGTTAAGTAGAAGGTTAGATACTGACTGTTAAAGGAAATAAGGCAACTTTCTGGTGTAATGGCAATTTTCTATACTGATTATGTTCCATACTGAATGGGTTTTTACATTAGACAAAATTCTAACTGTACAACATTCAAAACAAATGCATTTTACTGCATGTAAATTATACCTCAATGAAGCCGAGTTTTTAAAAACTTTCAAGGACTGAGTCATCGCTACAATATTAAACTGTTAGGGGTTAAAGACGACAAGGATAACACTTCCCACCCCACAAAATAGCAACATAAAGTCAATAGCACAGTAAAAAAACATCAAGAACAAGAATGCACTGATGGTTTAGCATTATAATCATTACATATTTAATCATTCCCCTTACTTCCTAAATATCATTCCCTCTCACTATTTTCAAAGAAAAAACAAAAACATGCAATTTCTCCCATCTCTAACAAGTAAGTTAAATTTTACTTATTAGGTTGTTGCCACTAGCATAAAAATGTAGTCTATGTCCTTCATCTTAAACCAACCGCTAATCAGGCTGTCCCACCTGAAACAATCACTATCACCAATCAATCACGCCTCTGGATGTGGTGGAATGTGAAGCCCGACTGCATTAGTGTTCTATTACTGCCATAACAAACCACCAAAAGTTTAACAGCTTAAATCATCACAGTTATTATTTCATGGTTCGGAGGTGAAAAGTTTGACATGGGTCTCCCTGGGATATAATCAAGATGTAGGCAGCCTTTGAGGAAGCCCTAGGGAATCAGGTATGTTACCCTGGACTGTTCCCACCCTCCTACTATATCCCACATGCATGACGGTTTGTAGCTCTATCATGGTGGTGCATATGCTAGGGGCCTAACAAACTACTTATATCTGGCTAAATGTGATGTGACTGCTCAGAGTAAAGCCATAGCAGATTTGTAACTTATTGAACACGGAACTCATTCTTCAAACCACACACAGATAACAATAACAAATGGTGGAAGCACACTGTCAGTGTTAAAGCACATTCTCTAACCCAAAAGATAAAACACTTAGGAATAAATCTAACAAAAGAAATAAAAGACCTATAAAAAGGAAACCACAAAACACTACTACAGGAAATTAAAAGAGATTTTCAAAACTAGAAGAATATACCATGCTCATGAATAGGAAGACTCAACATGGTGAAAATGTCAATACTACCCAAAGCAATCTATAGATATAACACAATCCAAATTCCAGTATTACTCTTTAAAGATATGGAAAAAAGGATCATGAACTTTATACAGAAAGAAAAATAACCACAGTTAAGCAAAGCACTGTCTAAGAAGAAAAACAAAAGTTGGGAGACATCTCCCTCCCTTACCTCAAAACTTACTATACAGCGATCGTGGTCAAAACAGCCTGGTACTGGTACAACAAAAGATACAGAGATCAATGGAACAGAACTGAGAATCCAGAAGGAAATCCACATACGGTCAATCAATCTTTGACAAAGGGCCAAAACACATAAAATGAGGAAGAGAGAGTCTCTTCAAGAAATGGTACCGGCAAAACTGGAAGTCCCTTTGCAGAAGAATAAAACAAGACCCATATTTCACACCATACAGAAAACAAACTCATTATGGATTAAAGACCTAAATGCAAAACCTAGATCTATAAAGATCAATGAGGCTCACTCGCTTTCTGCCGCAATCTTGGTTCACATTCCCTGCACAAAATGCCCGGTGAAGCCACAGAAACCGTCCCTGCTACAGAGCAGGAGTTGCCACAGCCCCAGGCTGAGACAGGGTCGGGAACAGAATCTGACAAGGATGAATCAGTACCAGAGCTCAAAGAACAGGATTCCACGCAGGCAACCACACAGCAAGCTCAGCTGGCAGCAGCAGCAGAAACTGAAGTACCAGTCAGTAAAGCTAAACAGAGTCAAAGGGAAAAGAAGGCATGGAAGGTTATGTTATGTCCAAGCTGAGTCTTCAACAAGTCACAGGGGTTACTAGGGGCACTATCTGTCATCACAAAGCCAAGTATCTACAAGAGCCCAGTTTCAGATACCTATATAGTTTTTGGAGAAGCCAAAATCAAGGCATTAGCTCAGCAAGCACAGCTAGCAGCTGCTGAAAAATTCAAAGTTCAAGGTGAAGCTATCTTTAACATTCAGGAAAACACACAAACTCCAGCTGTACAAGAAGACAGTAAAGAGGAAGAGGTTGATAAAACAAGTGTGGAAGTTAAGGACATCAAAATGGTCACGTCACAAGCAAATGTATCAAGAGCAAAACCAGTCCGAGCCCTGAAGAACAGCAGTAATGATACTGTAAATGCCATTATGGGATTAACAATGTAACCATCTGAAAACAAGGAGTTTGTTTGCTCTTTCAGAAGAGTAGCTGCAGTTTGGTTTGAAACTTGTACTGTTGCTATCATTAATAAAGTTATGACTTCTGGTTGGAAAAAAAAAAAAAGATCAATGATAAACTAGGAACAAACTCAGGGGCTCTAATACATGGCATACATATACTAGCCAACATTACAAAAAGCACACAAGCAGCATAACGCAAAATAGATGACCGGGACCTCCTAAAAATTAGAAACCTATGTGTGTGAAAAGATTTTGCAAAAAGAGTAAAATGGGAGCCCACAGTCTGAGAAAATATTTTGCAAAGACTTATCATACAAAAGAGGGTCCGGGTGTGGTGCTGTGGGCTAATGCGTCACACTGCAAAGTTGTATGAACTGCAAGGTTGGTGGTTCAAGCTCACCAGAGTCTCTTTGGAAACCCTATACAGAGTCGCTATGGGTCAGACCAATATCTAAAACTTACAGAAAACTACAACATCTGTCCAAGAAAACGAACAACCACCCAATTTAAAAAAGGGCACAGGGCATGAACAGAGATTTCACCAAGGACGATATCCAGGCAGCCAACAAATACATGAAGAAATGTTCACCATCATTAGCCATTGCTGTTGTTATTGTTAAGTACCATTGAGTCGGTTCACAACGATCCTGTACAGGGTTTCGAGGAGTAGCTGGTGAGTTTGAACCGCCAACCTCGTGATTCAAACCAACTTTGCAGTCCAGTGCATTAATCCACTGCACCACACCAGGACTCCTCATTAGCCATTGTTGTTGTTGTTGTCAAGTGCTGTCATGGGGATTCCAACTCACAGTGATCCTGTAGAGGGTTTCCGAGGAGTGACTGGTGAGCTCGCACCGCTGACCTTGCAGTCCAGTGCATTAACACACACTGCCACATGAAAACGATGAGATATCATCTCACACCATTAGCATGGAAGTTAGAAAGAAAGAAAGAAAAGAAAACAACAAAGGCTGCCAAGGGTATGGACAGATCGGGATGCTCCTACACTACTGCTGTTGTTGATGTTAAGTGCCATCAAGTCTGTTCTGATTCATAACAACCCTGTATAGGGTTTGCGTCCAAACTACCCATCTTGCGGTCTAGTGCTTATCCTACAGCACCACACCAGATATCCACATTACTGGTAGGACTGTACTACGGTTTACCCACTCTAGAGAACATGGAATGACCTAGCAACCCCTCTATTGTGTATATATCTTAAGAAAGAAGAGTAGATATATGTACACCAACGTTCATTACACGCTATTCACAATAGCAAAAAGATGACGCTAAGTGCCCATCAATGGAAGAATGGGTAAACTTTGGTACATACACAATATAGAATATTATTAAATATTGAAGAATAACAATGAATCTCTGAAACACCTCATACCATGGATGAACCTGGAGTACATCACACTGAGTAAAATTAGTCAATCACAAAAGAATAAATACTATATGAGATCATTATTGTAAAAGCTTAAGAAAAGGTTTCCAGACTAAAAGAAATATTCTTTGATGGTTACCAGGGGTGGAAGGAAGGAGACATTAATTCACAGGCTAGCAGGCAGACACATGTTAGTTTGGGTGACAAGGAAGACAATATGCAAGAAGGGGGAGGGCAACATACAAGAGGGAGGAGGCAGAAAAAAAATAAAGATACGTGAAGACACAGGGAAGCTAAAGGAGGAAGAGGTAAATAGCAATACATATACACAACGTTGGAACAATAATATTGTGTGGTTAGATACATGGGCAGACACATGCTGAATGATTATGGGACAAAGAGTATTATGTGTGGAAGTGTGGATATATATACACACATGTATTTGTATATATATGCATATATATATGTGTAGCTATGAATACTCTATGTCCCACAGATATGTAAGAATGTGAAAGAGAACATTAGTACATGAGTATTTTCCTATCCTGCAAACGCCACTGTGAATGTAGTGGTACCTACAGCAGCCAAATGATGAAAACTTAGATATTATCAAACATCTTAAGGCAATGAGTAGCTGAGCCTGAGGACACAGGTATACCTCATATACCATGGTCAACTGGCACAGAACAGTCCACATAGACAATTTCTTCATCCTACTTGGATGAGTAGCATCTGGGATATTCATGAGTGGCCATCTAAGGTGCAGCTACTGGTCTCTCCATGCGCAGAAGAATGAAGTGTGGTAAGAACTAAAGATGCTTGGAATTAACTAGTCCAACAGACTAATGGACAAGTGAACCTTAGTGTCTCCGACTCTGAGACCAGAGGAACTAGCGCGTGTCCAGCTACCACTACCAACTGCTCTAAACAGGATCACATTAGAGCAACATAATGTGTGAAACAAAACCCTGATTTTTTTTTTTTTTTTAATACTGAGCTTACTGGTGTGGCACTGTGGATTAATGTGCCAGACTGCAACGTGAACTGCAAGGTTGGCATTTTCAAGCTCACCAGTCGCTCCTCAGAAACCCTATATAGGGTTGCTATGGGTCGGAACCGACTCGACGGCACTTAACAACAACAACTACTACTGTAAAATAGACATTTAAATGTGATAGAAATGAACACTGGGAATTATAATCATAAAAAGCTTGCAAGCCTTTCTTCAGCCTATAACTGATTGGATTTGCTCAAAGGGGGATTAGAATTTGGCCAGGGAAATTTGCTTCTTGTTAAACCTTTTTAGAGTATGGACCCTTAGATGGAATCCTATGCCCCATCCAGAATCTCCTGAGTTGGGACATTCTCACTTGAAAAGACATTCAGACCAACAGAATTGCATGGAGGACAAAAGTTCTAATTGAAAGAAAGACCTGCTGGAATCAAAAAGCAGACTTTTGGCTGCCAGCACATAAAGTTTTTTGCTTTGGAGGCATCAAGGCAAGAAAAGTCAGCCCCTCAGGGCTTCTAAGGCTGAAACTCAAAGGGAACCCAAGAGCAGTTTAGTGTGAGTGCTAGTGACAACCTGGGTCTACTTGTAAGTGGAAGTGGGAGAAGTGTGGCAATGAAGACATCGGCTGAGTTTGGCCATATTCTACTGACACCTGTTGACCCTGAAATGAGAGCGAGAAAAGGAAGGGCTGGCTGGTCTGAACTTTAGAGAGATGGATGAACTCCTGAGTCCGTGGGCACTGAACTAGCCACTGGGGGCTAGAGCTGAGAGTGAAGCAGCCAACTGATATGAAGTGTAGGGACACATGAGTGAGCTCCCAAAGTTGTAGCTAGCACCCATTTGACCCAGCTTGGATGGCTAGCCAACCAGAACTCAACCAGATGAAGATGCTTGATACTGTAAGCAAGTGTAAATAGCTACAATTTGATGAAGTGGACCATTACTTATGGATGCATTTGCTCAAAATTTCAACTGGAATGGAAGGATTCTTCATATCAAGGAACAAGCTTGTTTCCTCAGCGCACTGGGTTAATAGGGATAGGCAATCTACACAATGACTATAAAAAATGGGGGTTAAAAAGGCACCAAGTGGCTAGCTTATAAGCTATCATGAGTATGTCTCATTTCAGAATGAGGGGGTAAAATGTAGAATTCCCACTGAATAGTTTTCATCTTTTCCAGATGGAGCTGGTGAAAGGGGATGGGATGTAATGCTGATAGGATCTTACGATTCAATTGTGAGTGACTGTTAGCAGGATTAATTCCAATTGTCACATCTGTAATTGTCAAAGATATGTAACTAAAAGGGGGACGTAATTAACCTTTCATTTCAGGAACAGATGATCCTAAGACCATCAAAAAGGAAGAGCATGAATAGAGTGTTAGATACTACCTAGAAAAGTGGCAACGGGAAAGACTGTGCATAGGTGACGGCATGGAGAGACAGAGCAGCTTGGAGCTCCAGGGCCATGGACTGAGTAAGCCTGTGTGCCCACGGGCAGGAGGCTGGCTTGCAGACTATGCCCTTAGGACATTACAGTGAATATATATTTTTTGTTTTGTATGCATACATCTATTATTTTTTGCTTTGTTCATCTGAGAAATATAAGATCTAAAAAGGAAGCCACAAGGAGGAAGCCTGTTGTTGCAGGGAAGGGATTCTAATCACTGAGATGAAACAAAGCATTGAATGTAAAACTGATGATCTAGTCTGTTAACCTCAATTCAAAATAGAACCCAAAGGCATGTATACATACAGATGGACACTTCATAGATAAAACTGTTGGAAGTCAAAAACAAAATCTAGAAAGCAGAAATTAAAAAAGAAAAAACTCATCACATACAAGGGAATCCTAGGAAGATTAACAGTTGCAATGATTAAAGTTGTGTCAATTTGGCTGGACCATGATTCCAAGTGTCGTTCTGGCTACCCAGTTTGTCTGAAAAGCTCTTCCTTCATATTGTCACCATGGCTTACTCTCTCAACACCATCAATCTCATTTTCAAATGTCACTTTCTTAGTGACGTATTCCCTGACTACCCTACTTAAAATTTCAATTCCTGCCCTAGCTCCCATTTTTCTTCCCTTCTTTTTCTGCACAGTTCTTACCAATTTCTAATATGGAATATAGTTAACAATTTGCTTACTGGGTCCCCTCCACTAGAATATATTTTATTACTGTATCCCTAGTACCTGGAACACAGAAGGCAACTAAATATTTATTAAAATAATGAAGGAAAGGAAAAACAAAAAGACAAAGAGAAGGAAAGAAAGAAGTTAAACTCATCTAAATTTTATTCCTAAACCAATATGGCGATGGTGGTGTTTACGTGCCGTGGAGTCGGTTCGGACTCATAGCGACCTTGTACAGGGTTTCTGAGGCTGTAAATCTTTATGGGAGCAGAAAGCCTCATCTTTCTCCCACAGAACAGCTGGTAGTTTCCAACTGCTGACCTTGAGGTTAGCAGCCCAACTCATAACCACTACGCTACCAGAGCTTCTTATTGAATCTTTTCAGAACATCAAAATAGAAAGAATACAAAATTGTTTAATTTACTTACCAAAGTCTAATCTATCTTTCTGGTTTCTCTGGAGCAAGCCCAAAAGGAGATTAGCTAAATAAGGTGATGTCTCTCTGGGAATACTGAAGGAAAGGAAAGAAAACAATAACCACCTAAGTGCTAAATATATTAACTATGTAATGTTGGCTTTCATTTCGGTATGTGAAATATACATGCACTTTCACAAGTAAAAACATAGCGCAGTTTATATCAAAAAAGACCACAGTAAAGCCTCATACCTTAAAGGAAAAGGAAAACAACACAACAACAAACACAGCAATTACCTTTGAGAACTAGTATGATCTGAAAAGGATTCCTGGATTGTGCTGGGTGGTGGTTATGTGTCGTAGACTTGGTTCACACTCATAGTGACCCTGTACAAGGTTTCCAAGGCTGTAAATCTTTACTTGAGCTGAAAGCCTCAACTTTATCCCATGGAACAGCTGGTAGTTTCAAACTGCTGACCCTGAGGTTCGCAGGCCAACTCGTAACCACTATGCTACCAGAGCTCCTTGTACTGTGCTTACAGCTATTATTTATCAAAGTGTACTGGGCATGAATACAGTGCTGCACAACTAAAAATCTTGATTTTTAATACAACTTCAACTTTGTTCTAATAAAAAAAAGCAAAACTCCACTACATCAAGGCAATTCCAACTCTGAGTAACTCTATAGGACAGAGTAGAACAGCCCCAGAGGATTTCCTGGGCTGTACTCTTTACAGAAGCAGATGGTCACATATTTCTCCTGTGAGGAGTCTGGTACGTTTGAACTTTCCATTAATACCCAAGCACTTAACCACTGTGCCACCAGAGTTCCTTTACCTTGTACTAACAGTTGCTATAAAGTTCTCTTTTAGAAAAAAAGCCACCTCAAATTCTGTCTGGAAGAGGGTATAAAATAAATAGAAGTGAGATATAATACAGAGTCCTAAAGCCCAGTAAGAAACAGACAAATGAGGGATTCAAAAATTGAGTAAATAATTGTTGTTTTTGTTGTTGTTAAGTGCTGTGGAGTCGATTTCAACTCATAGCAACCCTGTACAGGGTTTCCAAGGAGCAGCTGGTGGGTTTAAACTGCTGACCTGTGGTTCACAGTCCAGTGCTTACCCTACAAAGCCAGACCAGGACTCCTATTAAAAAACAGGGACATACAATTCAATGAATTAAAAAATGCAAGAGATTAAACTTATTTTTTAAAATCCAAGCTCACTAATGATAAGAATGCAAATGAAAGTAACAGCTAATTTCTCCTTCATTTGTGAGGCTAAAATTTTCAAGTCTGATAACATGTTCGTAAAAATGTGAAGAAGGGAGTATTCTCATATACTGCTGACAGGTATATAAATTGATAGAGCTTATTTGGATAGTATAACTTTTGATCTAACAATTCCATTTCCAGGAGTCCATTCAAAAGAAATGTACAAATGGACACACATCCTCATATTTTTTAACTAAATCTTATTCGTAACAACCAAAATATGGAAACAGGAATCTGATCAAACCCAATAAAGTAAACATAGACTCTAGTTGTTCCACACGAACTCAGCATCTACTACATGTTGTACAGTAAAAAGCAAGTTGCAGAACAATTCACAAAATGACATCATTTACATGTCACCACATGCATGTGCATAAATATATTTAAAACACCACACAACCACCAAACACATATAAAGTATTTCCAAAAAAAAGATCTGGAGAAATGCATAGCAAACTCCTCTTATCCCGGGAGACTGCAGAAGGAGGAGCCCTGGCAGCGTTCTGGATTCTGAACTGGACGGCTAACCACAAGGTCAGCAGTTTAAAGCTACAGTCACTCGGCAAGAGAAAGAGGAGGCTTTCTGTTCCCGTAAAGATTTACAGCCTCAGAACCCTTACACAGGTCACTACGAGGCAGAACCAACTCAGTGCCACACAACTACCACCACCACACACTTTATGCACATTTGTTCTGTCTATATCCTCCTCCTCTAAGGACCCCAGAAAGCTTCTATAACTTTAATTTTTTTTATTAAAAAAAAGACAATAGTACAGGACCACAACAGCACTTACAAAGCTCTAGTAATTTTCAAACTTTCCATTTCTATAATTAACGTTGTCAACTGCAAAACTATGTAATAACAAACAAAAACACAGTTCAAATAAATAAGACTATTTCACAAGTAATAAAACTCTTGTGTAAACAAAACACATACCTAGGCATTAAGCTCCTGTGTTTTTCATAAAATATCCTTAGGTCTTGAGGACTATTGGCCTGTTTAAAGAAAAAAAAGTTTAATTTCGTAAACAAATGGGACAAAAATTCTAAATCATGATTGAAATACTCTTGCTCTAGGAAGAACATAGATTCAAGACTTGAAAGCCCTGGATTTCTCATGGAGTCTTAGCTAGGTGTTGTTGTTGTTGTTAAGTGCCGTTGAGTTGGTTCCAACTCACAGCAACCTTGTATAAGATTTCTGAGGAGCAGCTGGTGAGTTTGAACCATGGACCCTGCATTTCAAACTGACCTTGTAGTCCAGTGCATTATCCCGTAGTGCCACACCAGGACTTGCTGTTGTACTGTGCCATGGAGTCAGTTCTGACTCATAGCAACTCAGTTCATAACCACTATGCTACCAGAGACTAGGATCTTATAAAACCTCTGGAATTGTATACAAATTCTGCACATCTGAGAAACAGCTAAGAAGCACTACTCTGCAGACTATATGTATGCCCTGTCTGATCAGGTCCATTTTTGTTTTGTAACATCTTTGCCATAGTAACATTCAGTGGCTTCCATAAAAGGCCTTAGTACACTACTACATTTCAGCCTCTCCAGGACAACACGTAGCAGCACCCTCACAGTGAGAACCACTGAAGTAATGGAGCGGCATCTACAGGCAGTCCTTTGGTTATAAATGAGATCTATTCCACAAGTTAGTGGTAACAGATGCAACTGGTTCTTACTTAGCCTTACTTTAGTGTAGGAAAAGGCTTGAAGTCTTTTCAATAACTTAAAAGCTGCACGGGCAGCAAGGGAAGGTGACTGTGATAAAGAATTCACTGCAAGTAGGGGCTGGTTCAGTCATTTCAAAATGAGGGTACATCTGCATAACATTAAAGCAGGACTTCAAACAGAGATGTCCCACTCAAAGATGGTGGACTACGGCACCACTGAATGTGTGTGACTTTCCACAGTGCTAACAATCATAAAATCAAACACATCAAATTCCTCAGAGAGCTCACTCGATCTTTTCCAGTCTCCCATTCCAAAGTGCTACACCTTACTATATCAGTGATCTTTAATACCATCTGGGAATTAATTTCACTTTGTTCCAGCTTTCAGATTCAAAAAACTGTTAACTTAAGAAATTATATAGCATAGACAACATAAATTCAAGAGCCATTAGGATGCGAGGGGTGTAGAAGAAGGAAAAAAAGACACAAAATGATTTCCATAAAGCCTTAGCAATAGTGATCTCCCCAAAACCAGTTTTAGCCCACAGTTAGCTTTCAATGTCAGGTAAAACAGGAAGTATCAACAAAAAAGTCAGGTCACCTGAAAAGGTGGTTTTCCAACGAGGCATTGGTATATCACTGTTCCTATGCTCCACAAGTCAGCCTTAGCATCATAATGTTGAGACATAATAACCTCAGGAGCCTGGGTATAGAAAAATCCAATACACTATGTTATTTTAATCATTAATTAACTGGTAAAAGTCACACTCCTAACAAAACAACTAAAATAAAAGGCTAAAAACACATTGGAATATTTCTCAAATCAAATGTCATTGAAATGAACAAAAACTACAGGTAGTCCATGACTTATGATGGGATTCCATTCTGAAGACTCCATCGTAAGTCAGTTCTGAAAGTTTTCATTTTCATGGCCTTTAATTAGCAGTATCTTCATAAATCCTAACATTGAACATGTAGGATTGACAAGAACAAGCACAATACTACAATTAAGACATATTACTAACAATACAGCGTACACATACATACCATTCACCCAGGGCTTCAAACCCATTCAAACTGATTTGGTCATAGCTGATGGAAACTAGAGCAGCATATGGACTGCATAGAGACCAAATCTCTTGCATGTCAGGTTTTGATTTGAGTAGGAAATAGGCAGTGGTGCCCCACTCAAAGATGGCCGCTGACTATGCTGCGACACACATTCAAAGCAGCGTGGTCAGCTGATTCTTTCCTACTATCGTCCACATCTGGCATGCAGGAAATCTGGTTGTACTGCAATATGCACACTACCCTTGTTTCCATCTGCCATGACTGAACCATTTCAAGTCAGTCTGAAATCCTGGGTTCATCCATTAACTTGAATCCATCATAAGTCGGGGAGTACGTGTACATTATGATATCGGGTTTACTAGAAAATCTCAAAAACAATACTGCATGAGAAGTTACAGAAAGACACATACACTTCTTGTTGCTGTTATGTGCTGTTGAGTTGGTTCCGACCCATAGCGACCCTGTATGAGCAGCTGGTGAGCTTGAATTGCCGACCCTGCAGTTCAAATGGCTTTGCAGTATGACGCATTAACCCTAGCATGTGTAAAATTTTTAAACAAACATTTCTACCTAGACATATATGGATACATCAAATTCAGTAAGAATTTTTAAATAATAAAAAAAAATATACACTAATTACAGGATAGAAATTACCTCTGGAATATGAGAGAGAGTGGGAAACTGGACCAGGGAAAGGTACAAAAAGAACTTCAAACTGTTTCTGAAATATTTTTTTCTTAAAAAATAGAACAAATGTAGCATTAAGGGGTCTTTATCTTTTTTGTTGACCCTCCACTTTACCAAGCATGATGACTTCCCACAGGGGCTGGTTCCTTCTGACAACATGCCCAAAGTACAAGAGACCAAGTCTCGCCATCCTCACGTCTATGAACAGAAACAAGGGCAAAGTACACATAGTATAGCAACTACATATCAGATTTGGATTCGTGTAGGAAACAGGCAGTGGTGCCTCACTCAAAGATGGCAGCTGACCATGCTGTGACACACATTCAAAGCAACACGGTGAGCTGCCACCTTCTAAGGAGCATGCTGGCTGGACTTCTAACAACAAAGATTTGTTTGCTTCTCTGGCAGCAACATGGCACGTGGTACTTTCAATATTCTTTGCCAACACTGTAATTCAAATCCATCAATTCATCTATGGTCTTTTTCATTTATTGTCCAACTTTCACACATATATGTTGTTGTTGAGTACCATGGAGTTGGTCCCAACTCATAGTGACCCTGCACAGGGTTTCCAAGGCTGCAAATCTTTACCGGCGCAGAAAGCCTCATCTTTCTCCCGCGCAACAGCTGAGAGTTTTGAACTGCCAACCTTGAGGTTACCAGCCCGATTCGTAACTACTACACTATGAGAGCTCCTACACACATATATAAGGTGACTTAAAATTCCATAGTTTGGGTCAGGAACACTTTAGTCCATAAACTGACATCTTTGCTCATCAAAACGTTCAAAAAGATCTTTTACAGCAGGATTTGCTTCCTGACTGCTGCTTCCATAAACGTCCATTGTTGATGCAAGCAAAATGAAGTCTTTGACAACTGCAATCTTTTTTCTGCTTATCATGATTGTTATTTATTGGTCCAGTTGTGAAGATTTTCACAACTAGTGGCTTCACAATTTCTGGTAGCTTTAATAACCCTGATTTATAATAATTCCTGGGATTTTAACGTAATACGGGATCTAAGGGATCACCTAATTCAGACTTCTTACTTGGCAACTTTTTTATTGCTCTTCTATTTATAAATTATTTAAAGCCGTTAGTAATACTGGCATAAATTTTAAAAATTAATTTTAAAATTAATACTGAGGTGCACATTTCATAATATTCAGAAATGTCACAGCCTCATCCTATGACAGATAATAGGTTTTGTCTATATGAAGCGATAAAGAGAAATGCTAGTACTTTTCGATTTTAAGTGTGATGTTGATGGAAAATATTTCTGTGATGTACGGATCTTGTCAAGAGACAACAATGAAAATGTGAACAATGCAAGTAGCTGAAAAGTTGTCCTAATAGAGCCCATCAGGAATTACATGTAAGGACCACTCTGAGTCAGAACCAACTGGAGAGCAGTAGATGGACAGCATCACCTGATCAAGTTCTATTTTCAATGGAGTCTAATGAAAAACTTCTACCATAACTAAGACTTTAAAAAAACAATCAGTGGCCAAACAAAATACTTTTCAGCCCACTATGCTACAACTAAAGGAGCTCTGCTAGCGTAGTGGTTACAAATCGGGCTGCAAACCGCAAGGTCAGCAGTTCGAAACTACCAGCTGTTCCGTGAGAGAAAGATGAGGCTTTCTGTTCCCGTAAAGATTCACAGCCTCAGAAACCCTGTACATGGTCGCTATGAGTTGGAACCGACTCCACAGCACATAACAACAACAACATGCTACAACTAAGGAGCCCTAGCAGTATAGTGGATTACGAGCTGAGCTACTAACTGCAGTTCAAATCTACCAGTTGCTCTGTGAGAGAAAGGTGAGGTTTTCTGCTCTCATAAAGATTCACAGCCTTGGAAACCCTATAAAGGTTCACTGTGAGTTGGAACCGAGTCAGTGGCACACAACCACCACGACCACCACCATACTAAAGCAGAAGGATACTGGACTCCTATTGCAAGGTCAGCAATTCAAGTCCACCAGCTGCTCCTCGGAAATCCTTTAACCGAATCCACAGCACCCAGCAAAAGCAATATGGTAAAGCATATCATTTCAGCATATCAATGATTAATATCAGTAACATCTCAACAATTCACCCAATCGTGAGTCTAAAACCCCATCTTCCCTGGAAACAACCAAGACACTTAAATTCCAATGCTTACGGCGCTGCACCATAAACACACAACTATGTGAACACTCACTCACCATGTACATTGGGGATCCACACAGTGTCGCAGCCATCATATTACTATGTAGGTAACGAGCAAAACCAAAATCCGCTAGTTCACAATAAAAAAGTAGAATAACAAGATACATTTACTCACACGTAATATAGATTACATGGTTCTTCAAGACACAAGAGAGTAAATACTATTTATTTTCCTTAAAATTAGTGTAAAAAGCTTAAAATTTATGCCAGTATTACTAACTGCTTCAAATAATTTGTAAATAGAAGAGCAATAAAAAAGCCACATAAGAGGTCTGAATTAGGTGATCCCTTAGGTCCCATATTATTTTAAAATACCAGGAATTATCATAAATCAGAGTTATTTAAAGCTGCCAGAAATTGTGAAGACATTAGTTTTCCTCTCTGAACCAGGATCTACTGCTAAGGTTCACAGCAAGAGCTCCTTTGGCCCTGTCTTTACCATATGCTACCAAAAGCATAAAGGCTTCCCAAACCTAGATGTACATCAATGAACTAAAGAAAAATTTCAAAACTGCATCAAAACAATTTATCCTTATAACCAAGCTGAACTAAAATTAGCTAAAACTACTAGGTTTTAGAAACCTGCTTTGCATTCAACAATACATGGTGAGTTACCTATTTTGATGCGGATACCACTGATACTTGATTTTCTTCGATTAGCATAGGACAACAAGATATTCTGTGGTTTAAGATCCCTGTGGATTATCCCTTTGCTGTGTAGGATTCTCATGGCAGCTGCAATCTGATGCAAAAACACTCTGATAGTATCTTCACTGAGAGTACCTTTAGCTGGTAGAGAAGAAGTCACATGAACATTTAAGTATACATAAAAGCAAATAGCATCTCTGCACATCTGTCAGCAGAACTGAGTTGTTAAGGAGATATGAACTGGGATTCACATTTACTAGTCTTTTAAATGAGTAACTTAAATCTTTGGAGAGAGAGAGAAATTTCTCAAAAATGTTACCCAACCTGTTGCAGAGAACTGATTTATGTTTTTATCTTTTGGGTCACGGTTGTTGCTGCTGTTTAAATGTCATGAAGTCAGTTCCAACTCATAGCGACCCTGTACAGGGTTTCCAAGGAGTGGCTGGTGGATTTGAATCACCGACCTTGCAGTTACCAGACCAGTGTTTATCCTACAGTTCCATACAAGAACTTTGTTTTTCCTTGTTTTCTTTTAATTGCTGAAGGTGAGTGACCAGGTTACCTCAAATATAACAGGTATATACGTCACCTTCTCAAGACAAGAAGAGTCCCTCTTCAGGCTTGCAGAATGTGCCCTTTGGTTAAAATATTACATATTCCTGAGTGTTGTTGTGTACATCTCCCAGCCAAAAAAAACCCCAAAAAACAGAGGGAATAGAAGCAAATACTACTGAACGATTATGCATGGAGGGGATTATAATCATTGCAAAGAAACGATGAGTATAAAACTGATGTTCTCCATGTAAGTTATCACTCAATTTACAATTAAAAACAACAGTCCTTCTTCCTATTAGTCAAAGAGGTGAATAAGTATGACGCTGAGTCAAAAATTATCTGCACTGTGGCTCTAGATTTTCATCAACTTTTAGAAAAAACAAATATATCATTTTTCAACATAATCGCCTTGCTTTCCTACATACTTAGTCCATCTGTCAACAAACTTTTGTATTCCCTTATTAAACAATTATTTCGTATTTCCTTATTTAAAAAAGGCTGAGCTACCGAGCCAAGAATGAACTGCTGTCTTCATTTATTCATAAGAAGTGAATCTTTATTCTCAAATGGCTGCTTTCAGGGGAGCAAACAGGTGAAAGTCCGATGATGCAAGATCAGGACTACAGGGAGAATTCTTTAACACCTCAAAACAAAGTTTTTGCAGAGTGTCAACAGTGTGGGCAGAAGAGTGTGGATGTGCATTGTCATGCAACATCACAACACCCTTGGATAGCAGTCCTCTGCATTTAATCCAAAGTCTAGCATTCAGCTCTTCAGTGAGCACCTCACCATAATGAGCACTGTTGACTGTTAAACCTTTTTCCTGATAGTGTTTCAATACTGGCCCTTGAGAATCCCAGAAAACAGTAAGCACCAATTTTCCAGCTGATGGTTGACTTGAGCTTTTTTTTGCTCGGCAATTGAGACTGTTTCCATTCCATACTCGCCCATTTACTCCAGAGGCTGGTAGTGATGAAGACATGTCTCACCCCCAGTTATTATTTTTTTAAAGACACTTTTACCTTTCTTTGAGGATCAGTCCAAACATTTCTGTTTATGCTCTCCCATGAGTTATTTCAGGACCCATCTCGCATAACCTTTTTGAAACCCAAGTCTGTCATGGATTATTTCATGGGCTGAGCCATAGCTGGTTTGCCACATAATCCACTGTTACTCATCTACTCAACATAATCATTTCACGTGCACGCTCAATGCTGTCATCAGCCGTGAACTTGGACAGGTGTTTTAATACAACCATAGTTTGTATATAATTTCTGACTCACCCCCGTAGTTACTGGCCTCACTAAACTCATTACACTTTGGAAGGACACACTGATCTGAATGTTTCATATTGTACCATGTATGTATTTTGGGTATAGAACAAGCATCATCTAGTATTAAAATCTTACCTTACTGCCAAGAAATAACTTCCTTATTATACTTAAGTTTTATAGTGTCGTCTTCTTTTTTAATTCACAAGACACATTCACATAATAAATACATTCTTGGATACATTCTTCTAATATTGACTTTTTTAATTTTATTTAAAAAATAAAATATTTTGTCAAATATTTTGAAAGAGAGAAATTCCATTTGGTATCATCTCTCCTAGGGAGAAAATCAATCTCACAAACACTGTCATAAAGAGGCACACATAAAAATAAGGACTTACACATTAGGTACAAAACTGCAACAAAAAACAGCTAGTAGTCAAGCGATCACAAGTTAAACAAATATTTGTTGAACTGCTTCTATACAAGGGCAGGAAACAGGAGGCATAGCTTATTTCAGAAGTAACTCTCAGGATTAAACAGATCACAGTACTATCCTTATTACATACTGACACACACAGAAAAATTACCTTGTAAATAATCTGCCAGGTCTCCACCATTGCAATACTGATGCATATGAAAGAAAAAGTAGTTAAAATAAGGGCTGTGATTCAAGATTCATTTAATTCATAACAGTTCATTTTTATTTTAAAATCATTTTTAAACAGGAAGTCTAGTCTGAAGAATTATAAAATCAAAAATTTTATTTTTATATTTATAGTGAGGATAGACTAAATCACTGAACTGATTTAATTAATTAAAATTTTCAACTAACCTAATTTCAATTTTGAAGTACATAAATAAATATAGGAAATAAACTAATAAGAAGCTGTATACCACCTACCTCCATCACCAGAAAGACTGAGTTAGGTAATTCCTGAAAAGTAAACATTAAAAAGCATTTAGAGCAGAGAAAAAATTGAACACAAATATTTTCTCTTACTTCTGCAATTTACGTCACAGTTAACAGAGCAAACTGATTTTCCATTCAATGATTCATACACATTTTGTTTTGTGACACTTAGCGTATTCTTATATGTAATGTAACAGCACTCTTCCACTTCTCCCGAGTTTACCATTTCCATATATCCTTAACTAACCTTTTCTGTCTTCTGAGCTTTATCTCTGGGCAAATGCTACTCTTTTGATCTTATATGATTGAATGTTCTAAGAAATGCATACCTCCCTGATGTTTTTATTCACCATATAGGCCTGTCTGTTGTCTGGCTGAAAAGTCGAGTCAAAGGAATGCATTCAACTCCAGGCCTGAGGGTGGCTAAGAGTCAGAGTCTTGGGTATGGCATCAGTCTCTATTAGACCAGTAAGTTTATGATTTTGAGTTTTAGTCCATATTTTTTCAGCCAGACACCATCTAGTTCTTCTGGTCTCGGGTATGGAGGCTACAGTATGCTACGTCCATTAGTCGTTTACATGAATAATTTCCATGAGTCTTTGATTTTCTTCAGTCTTCTTTATTCATAATAGGGAGAATAATAGTTGGACCTTAGATGCTCATGCTCATGATTTTAAGGCCCCAGTTGCTACTCACGAAAGTAAGATGAAAAGCATTGTCTTTGTGGACTATGTTACGCCAATTGACCTTGATCTCCCCTGAGAACATGATCCTGAGCCCCCAAAAACACTAAAATTTTAAAGAATGTTAATAGAAATATACATATTCATTTAATGAAATCAACTGGAAAATGAAATTTTAAAATCCCAACACAATGATTTAAGCACACCACTTACTTAAACAGCTAAATCAAGTTTTGATTAACACTAATGTACTTATCAAGACTCCTGCTACCGCGCCATGGGTAAGGTCTGGGCAGTTAATCCCAAGGACAGCAGTTCAAAGCATCAGCCACTCCTCAGCAACCCAATGAAGGGTCCTTCTGAGTTGGAACAGACTCAAAAGCACTACACAACAACAACATATCAACAAATTCAATTTTATTTATGGAAAGAATGAAGGCAAGCTCATCCTTTGGTTATGACTAACCTAAAACAATATATAAAATGAAATACATTGTGAATGTCCCACTTTCCAAGTACTCAGAGAAGCATTCCTACTTAGAGAAGATTGTGATTTAGGGCAGTAAAATGACTAGATCGTCTTCCCCAGCAATGTTAAGTGCACAACGTGTATTCTGGAATACATGACCTAGCTTTCTGTTTGCTTACATTGTTGTTGTTGTTGTTGTTGTTGTTGTTGGTAAGTGCTGTTGAGTCAGTTCCAAACTGCAGCGACCCTGTAGAGGGTTTCCAAAGAGCAGCTGGAGAGTTTCAACCAACAACCTTGAAGTTCAAACCAAATTTATGGTCCAGTGCTTTTATCTCACAGTGCCTCACCAGGACTCCATGTGTTTGCCTTAGGCTGTCGTATTACTGAGGGACGATACTGCATTACTTGAACTAATATGAGACATTTTACAAAGTTTCTCATAGTTATATAGCTCCAGGTCTGTTGCTTAGACACCTGGTGTGGCACTGCAGCATCAACACTGGACTGCAAACCACAAGGTTGGCAGTTCAAATCCATCAGCTGCTTCTTGCAAACCCAATACAGGGTCATTATGAATTGGAAACGACCCCACAGCACTTAACAAGAGGTCTGTTGCTTGGGTAATTCAAGGACTGATTAGCTGAAGCTTCGTAAACAAAGTCTGTAATGTGAAACTGTAAATTGAGCCACCCTATTGGTGTGGCGCTGTGAGTTAATCAGCTGGACTGCAAAGTCAGTTTGAACCACAAGGCTGCCAGTTGAAGCTCACCAAGTGCTCTTTGGAAACCCTGCACAGGGTTGCTATGGATCAGAACCAATTCGACAGCACCATAAAACAACAACAACAACAATTACTTGAGTCAGTAATCAAATGTGAATCAATATTTTAAGTACCTTTTGGCTAAGATCCTAGACTCAAATGTAAGGCGCCTGGTAGGAAAAAACGAGACACAGGTAGCGAGAGGAGAAGTGTACAACACCGCTACTCAAAAGTGCAGGTCAAGGACCAGTGCCAGACAGTAAACTGTTTGCTCCCAGTCCAAAATGAGACAGTTACAAAAATTAATATTAAGGGTCAAACACATTTAAACCAATTTGGCAGAATAATTTCAGATTTGCTGAAGGAGGAAGTCCAAGGTGCATTGAAGGAATTGGCAAAGAACAAGGCACCAGGAATTGATGGAATAAAAATTGAAATCTTTCAAGAAAGTGAGGCAGCACAAGAGGCACTAACTCATCTCTGCCAAGAAATTTGGAAGACAACTATCTGGCCAACTGATTGGAAGAGATCGTATTTGTGCCCATTCCAAAGAGAGGTGACTAATGGAATGCGGAAATCATCGGACAATCTCTTTGATATCTCAAGCGAGTAACGTTTTGCTAAAGGTAATAGAGAGGCGGCTGCAATCATATATTGACAGAGAACTTCCAATGGTTCAAGCTGGATTCAGAAGAGGCCGTGAACAAGGAATATCATTGCAGATGTCTGATGGATCTTGGCTGAAAGCAGAGAATATCAGAAAGATGTTTACCTGTGCTTTACTGAATACGCAAAGGCTTTAGATTGCATGGATCATGACAAGCTATGGACAACAGGGCGAAGTATGAATATTCCGGAACACTTAATTGTGTTCATGAGGAATCTGTACATGGACCAAGAGGCAGCTGTTCGAACAGAACATGGGAACACTGAATGGTTTAAAATTAAGAAAGGTGTGCAACAAGGTTGTATTCTTTCACTATACTTATTCAATCTGTATGCTGAGCAAGTAATCTGAGAAGCTGGGTTATATGAAGAAAAACATGGCATCAGGATTGGAGGAAGACTCATTAACAACCTGCGGTATGCAGATGATACAACCTTGCTTGCTGAAAGTGAAGAGGGCTTAAAATATCTACTGATGAAGATCAAAGAGCACAGCCTTCAGTATGGATTACATCTCAATGTCAAGAAAACAAAAATCCTCACCACTGGACCAATAAACAACATTCTTATCAATGGAGAAAAGACTGAACTTTTCAAGGACTTCATTTTCTTGGATCAACTATCAACACTCACAGAAGCAGCAGTCAAGAGATCAGAGGACGTATTGCATTAGGCAAATCTGCTGCACAAGACCTTTTTAAAGTGTTGAGGAGCAAAGATGTCAGCTTGAGGAGTAAGGTGCGTCTGACCCAAACCATGGTATTTTCAATAACCTCATATGCATGTGAAAGTTGGACAGTGAATATGGAAGACCATAAAATAATTGATGCCTTTGAGTTATGGTGTTGGAGGAGAATACTAAAAGTGCCATGGGCTGCCAAAAGAGCCAATAGTTCTGTTTTATTAAGAAGTGCAGCCAGAGTGCTCCTTGGAGGCCAAGATGGCCAAAGTTCGCCTCTCATACTTTGGACATATTGTCAGGAGGGAACAGTCGCTGGAGAAGGATATCATGTTTGGTAAGATGGAGGGTCAGAGAAAAAGAGGAAGATCCCCAACGAGATGGATTGGCCAGGTGGCAGCATCGATGAATTCAAGTGTGGCAACAGTAATAAGGTGGTCCCAGGATTGGACATTGTTTCGTTCTGCTGTGCATAAGGTCGCTATGAGTCGGTGCCGACTCAATGGCACCTAACAACAATAACAAAACTGGCAAAGAAGAAGTAAAATTCTATTTGCAGATGATATGATCCTATGCACAGAAAATCCCAAAGACTCAGCAAGAAAATCATTGAAACTCAATGCAATATTCATGAAAGTGGCAGGGTACAAGATCTATGTATAAAAATCAGTTGGATTCTTCGCTCCTAATAAAGACAGCTCTGAAAGGGAAATTAGGAAAACAATACCATTACAATAGCCACCAAAGGATGAAATATTCAGGAATAAATCTAACCAGAGACCAATACAAAGAGAACTACAAAATACAACTCCAAGCAACCAAATGAGATTTACAAAAATAGTAGAATATACTATGTTCATGGATAGGCAGACTCAACATTGTGAACATGTCAATACTAACCAAAGCAATCTACAGTTATAACACAATCCAAATCCAGATTCCAACAAGATTCTTTAAAGAGATGGGAAAAAACTATCACAGACTTTATACGGAAGATAAGAGACCTAGGATAAGCAAAACACTGCTGCTTAGGAAGAACAACAAACTGGAAGGTTTCTCACTCCCTGATTTCAAAATTTACTAGACAGCCACAGTGATCAAAACAACCTGGTTTGATACAATGAAAGATACACAGGTTAATGGAACAGAATTAAGAATCCAGAAGAAAATCCATCCACATACAGTCAACTGATCTTTGACAAAGGGCCAAAATATATTAAATGGGGAAAAGATAGTCTCTTCAACAAATGGTGCTGGCAAAACTGGAAATCAATTTGCAAAAAGAATTAAGATCCATATCTCATACAATATACAAAAACTAAATCAACATGGATTAAAGCCCTAAATGTAAATTTCAAGACCATAAAGATCATCAATATAAAAATAGGGACAACTTAAGGGCTCTAATACATGGCATACATAGATTATCAAACATGGCAAAAAACACACAAACAATAGAGGACAAAATAGATGAATGACTAGGACATACTAAAAATTAGAAAGTTATATGCATCAAAAGATTTCACCAAAAGTACTCTTTTACAGTAAAAGTCCACAAACTAGAAAAAAAGTTTTTGCAACAAGGTGTAAGAAAAGGGACTAATCTCTAAAATGTATAAGAAACTACACCACCTCTACAAGAAAAAGACAAATAACCCAATTTAAAAATGGGCACAGGACCTGAACAGGCACTTCACCTAGGAAAACACTCAGGCAGCCAACAAACTAGGAAGAAATGCTCATGATCATTAGCCATTGTTGTTGTTGTTGTTAAGTGCCATCATTAGAGAGATGCAAATCAAAACAACACAGAGATATGATCTGACAGCAGTAGTAACAGTAAAGTTCAAGAAAGCAGAGGATAACAAATGCTGGTGAGGGTGTAGAGAATCTAGAACCCTACTACATTGCTAGTAGGACTGTAAAATGGTTCAACCACTGTGGAAAACTGTATGGCGTTTCCTCAGAAACTTATGACCCAGCAATTCCTGTACTTGGTATATATATCCACAAGAAATACAAACCAGAACACAAGTAGATAGATGGACACCAATGTTCATCTCAGCACTATTCACAACAGCAAAAACACAGATACAGATTAAGTGCCCATCAATGGAAGATTTGATAAACATTGGTACATACACACAATGGACTATTTATTATGTTATGTTGAAGAATAACAACGAAGCTGCAAAACACCTCATAACTTAGATGTCCTTGAGGACATAATGCTGAGTGAAATTATTCAGGCACAAAAAGACTAATATTGCCTAAGACCATTATTGTAAAGCTTTAAGGAAAGACTGCCATACTAAAAGAACGATTCTTTGAGGGTTACCAGGAGTAGGACGGAAGGGACAGTAACTCACAGGTTAGGGGACAGCCGCAGATAGTTCAGGTGATGGGGACGGCAATAAAAAGGAGGGGGAAGGCAATGCACAAAGGGGGGGGGGGCAAATAAACTACGATGATAGCGAAGACTTAGGGAGGGATGCATGGACTAAATGGAATAGAGGTAGATTGTGATATATGCACAGCCTTGGAACAACAGGGCTCTGTGATATAGGAATAGAGACACAGTCTGAAATGGTAAATGAGGGGATATGTTAAGATGCTTGATTGTTTGTGGATATTGGTTTCTCCTGCCTACTATTGTAATATACACATTTAAGCTGTTGTTGTTGTTAGGTGCCATCGAGTCGGAATCGACTCATAGCAACCCTATGCACAGCAGACTGAAACACTGCCCGATCCTGGGCCATTCTCACTACTGTTGCCTCGCTTGGGTCCATTGATGTTTGGCCAATCCATCTCATTGGGGGTCTTCCTCTTTATCTCTGACTCTCCACCTTACCAAATATGATATCTTTCTCCAACGACTGCTCCCTCCTGATAAAACTGCTCCCTCCTGATAATATGTCCAAAGTATGAAAAACGAAGTTTGGCCATCTTGGCCTCCAAGGAGCACACTGGCTGCACTTCTTCAAAACAAATCTATTGGTTCTTTTGGCAGCCCATGGCACTTTCAATAGTCTCCTTCAATACCATACCTCAAAAGCATCAATTCTTCTACGGTCTTCCTTATTCACTAGGAATATTGGGAAATATGACTAGAGAAAGTATGCAAGCCCTTCTTCAGGCTATTAACTAACTGAATTAGCTAAAAGGGTACCGGGCTGCAAACCTTAAGGTCAGTGGTTCAAAACTACCAGCTGCTCTGTGGGAGAAAGATGAGGCCTTCTACTCCTGTAAAGACTTACACCCTCGGAAACCCTGTACAGGGTCGCTATGGGTCGGAACCGACTCGATGGCACTTAACAACAAAAGGGTACCAGAACGTGCCCAAGGAAATAAGCTTATTAAGCCTTTGTGCAGTATGGGTGGGGCCTTAGGTGGACTCCTGAGCCCCACGCAGAAGAGTCAGAGGTGGGTCACTCTCAACTTAAAAGACATGCAGATCAACTTGAAAAGGCTAGAGGAACAGAACACACTTCTTGAAAGAAAGACCAGGGGAGTTGGGGGGAGGGGTGGATGAAGGGGAGGAGGCAGCCTGGCTGTGACAATACCAAACAGTTTGCCTTGGAGTCATCTAGGAAAGAAAAGTCAGCCCATCAGGGTAAAGCCCGTTCTAAGACTGAAACACACACGGAATACATGAACAAATACGCTTGCTGCTGAACTTGTCAACCCTGGTCAACTTGTGAGTGTTAGTGGGAGAAATACAGCAATGACGACATGGGCTGAGTTTGGTCATGTGCCATAGACACCTGAGGACCTTGACAGGAGAGTGAGAAGAGGAAGGGCTGGCTGGGTTGAAGTTCAGGGAGACGTGTAAACTCCTGAGTCAAAGGACACTGACCTAGCCACTGGGGGCTAGAGTTAAGATTGAAGCAGTCAGCTGATCTGAAGTGGGGAGAAATGTACAAAAACTCCCAAACTTGCAGATGGTACTCATTTGACCTAGTTTGGATGGCTTGCTGATCAGAACTCAATGAGAAAAGATACAGAAGTTTGATACAGGGAGCAAGCGTAAATTACTACAGCTTGATGAAACCCTTGTTTATGGATGAAACTGCCCAAAATTCCAACTGAAAGGGAAGATTTTTCATATGAAGAATCAAGCTTGCATCCTCAGTACACCAGGTATCAAAATTAGGGTGCTATAAAAGCACAAAGTGGCTGGCTTACAAGCCTTCATAAGAGTGCTTAGTGTCAGAAGAAAGGGGTAAGATAGAATCCCCACTGAATAGTTTTCCTCTAGATGGGCCTGGATGATGGCGATAGGATTTTATGGTTCAATTGTGAGTAACTGTTATCAAGCCTAATGGTGGCTGTCACAACTGTCTAGGTAGAAAAGGTTTAACCAAAGGTGCGGGTGGGGGGGAGAGCAGCTAATCTGTCATTTCAGGAACAGAGGACCCTAGGACCACCAAGAAGGAAGAGCATGAGAGGGAATAAATGATCCTAACCATAAAAGTGGTGACAAAAGGGACTTATTTCTAAAATATAGGAAACTACAACACCTCTACAAGAAAAAGACAAATAACCCAATTAAGAAATGGGCACAGGACATGAACAGATGAGGAGATCCAGGCAGCCAACAAACATATGAAGAAATATAACGATCACTAGCCATTAGAGACATGCAAATCAAAACAAAAATGAAATACCATCTCACACCAACAATAACAGCAAAGATCAAAAAAGTAGAGGACAATAAATGCTGGCCGGGATGTAGAGAGACTGGGACACTCCTGCATTGCTGGTGGGACTGCAAAATGGTCCAATCTCTCCGGAAAGCACTATGGCGCTTACTCAGAAGGCTGAAAATAGAAATACCATTCAATCCAGCAATTCCTCTACATGGTATTTACCCACAAGAAATACGAGCCATAACACAAGTAGATATATGCACACCAATGTTCATAGCAGCACTATTTACAATAGCAAAAAGACGGAGGCAGCCAAAGTGCCCATCAACTGAAGAATGGATAAACAAATTGTGGTACATACACACAATGGAATATTATGCTACCCTGAAGAACAAGGAAGCTGCAAGCCAATGCACAACATGGATGAACCTTCAGGACATTATGTTGGGTGAAATTAGTCAGTCACTAAAGGAGAAATACTGCATAGGACCACTACTGTTAAAGACTAAGAAAAAGAACCCATACTAAAAGGGAGTGGATTCTTTGCTGGTTACTGGGATGTGGGGGTGGGTTGAGGGGAGGGAGGGGAAGGTGGAGCACAGGGCACGGAATAAGACACAGGACAGTTTAGGCGTTGGGGAGGGACCCAATATACAAGCAGGGAGAGGGGAATGGAAGAACAAAGCAGATGGGAGAACAATTAGGCAGGTTTGCGTGGGCTAAGTGGGCAGGAGGTAACTAATGATGTATGCACAACCTTGGAACAACAGGGCTCTGGGACACAGGAATTGAGACATAGTTGAAATGGGGAAAATGGGGAAATAATGTTAAGATACTTGGCTGACTTTTGAATCTTGGTTTCCCTTGCATTATATTATATACACTTGAGGGGAAGAGAAAGGAATAGCCAGAAATATCACAATAGAAAGCTTGGAAGTCCATCTTCTGCCTATAACTGATTGGAATACCTAAAATAGGAGCCTCTGCATTACATAAGACTATAGGTGGAATCCTGAACAGCATCCAGAATCTTCAGAGGTGGGAAATTTCCTCTTGAAAGGACAAGCAGACCAGCCTGGAGCAGCTACAACAACAGAAGATACTTCTTGAGAGAAAGACAGGAAAAATACAAAACAATATAGACAGACCAACTGATCATTACAAGAACAAGCCAGTTGTTTGCCCAGGAGACATCAAGGTAAGTGGCCGGGTCCCCTCAGTGCAAACCCCCTCCCAAAACTAAGACTCAATGGGAATGTACACTTTGATTGGTGACTACGTTCATCACCGATAAGGGGAAGTGAGGGAAAAACAGCAATGAAGCTGCAAACTAAGCCTTACAACGTTCAATAGACTCCTGTGAACCCGGGTGGACACCTGGTTGGCCAGCAGAGTGGCAAGACCTGAGGACACTTGGGCCCAGAGTCAGTGACATAGAGTGGAGAGTGAAGCGTCCAGCTGACAAGAAGAGAGGGCATATGCATAAGAACACCCACACTTGCAGATAATACCCACTTGACCTGGCTTCAAAGACTGGATGATCAGAGCTCAACTAGAAGAGGAGGAAAAAAAGAGCAATCTGATATAATTTGATGAACTTGACCTACTCCTATGGATGCAGTAGCTCAAAAGAGGGAACAAATCTTTACAGCAAGGATCATTCCTACCCTACCCCCTCCATACACAGAGTAGACAGGGATGGGCAACTTGGACATTGGCTACCCAAAATAGGGGTGTTACAAAGACAAGAAGTGACTGGCTTACAAGCTTTCAAGAGGGAACCTAAATCCAGAGGGTGTGAAGGAAGGTAGAATCTCCAGTGAGTAGCATACAATCTGTCTAGGCGGGGCTGATGAAAGGAGATACGGATAAGTCTCTTGTGATACAATAGTGAATAATTGTTATCAGGACTGAATGTGAGGGTTAGAAATGTAAAGGTAGACCTGTTGTAGCAAGGATGGGAGGTCCCTGGGACCATCAAGGGAGAAGAGCGGAGAGCGGGACCCTACCCAGAGAAGCAGTGATGCCTGAGATGGAGGCAGCGACGATGATGTGGAGATTTGGAGCAGCTGAGGACTTTAGACACAGAGAGGGAGAGGGGCTGTGTGCAGATGACGGGGAGGAGGGGAGGGAGGGGCAAAGGGGACAGGACTGTAGGATGTACCCTTTGGTTGGTTGATGATGCATGGAGGAGATTGTAACCATGGCAATGAAACGATATACAATAGGATGAATGTAAAACTAATGTTCTCCTATGTAAACTATCACATAATTCACAATAAAACATTAAAAAAAATGGTGACAAAAGAGATGGTGGCAGAGGCAATGGCACAGAGAGATAGAGCAGCAGAGGACTATAGGCCCATGGACTGAGAAAGGCAGTGTGCCCCAGGAGACTGTCTTGTACAATGTGCCCTTTGGACATTTAAATGAATATGTATACTTTCAATGTGGTATGTGTACATAGAAAATAAAAAGTAATGGAGGTAAATACTGTTAGCTGATGGTGCATGGAAGGGATTGTAATCGTTGCAAAGATTTGTTGAACGTCAAACTGATGATCTTCCCTGTAAACCTCCACTCACTTAATTCACAGTAAAAGCTTTTTAGAAAAGACCAACAGAGTAAGACGCCTCTCATTTCCTGATCTTAAAACCTACTACACATTCACAATAGTCAAAACAGCCTGGTACTGATGAAGCAAAAGACAAATAGATCAATGGAACAGAATTGAGAATCCAGAAGTAAATCTATTCACCTATGGTCAGTAGATCTTCAACAAAGAACTCAAAATGCATTAAATCTAGAAGAGATAACCTTCCACAAATAATACTGATATAATTGAAAATCCATTTTCAGAAAAATGAAACAAAACCCATATCTCACACCATATACAAACATCAACTCAATGTGGATTAAAGACCTAAATGTAAAACCTAAACCTTTAATGTCAATCAGATCATCAATGAAAAATATGGTCAAACTTAGGGTCTCTAATATGACTGGGGCCTCCTAAACACTAGGCACTTATGTACATCAAACGATTTGTCCAAAAGACTAAAAAGAGGACCCACAGACAGGGAAAATATGTTTGGCAAAGGCGTATCAGAGAGAGAACTACTCTCCAAAATATATAAAATGAAATATTCAACACCTCAACAAGAAGACAAATAATCCAATTAAAAATCTGCAGAGGACATGGGCAGACACTTCACCTAAGGCGGCATTCAGGTGGCCAACAAACTTAGGAAGAAATGCTCACAATCATTAGCCATTATAAACATGCAAATCAAAACAACAATGAGACCTCACCTTACTCCAGCATTAACAGAAAAGTTCTACAAAACAGAAAACAACACATAATTCTGGCGAGAGTGTGGAGAGCCTGGGACCCTCTTACTGCTGGTGGTACTGTAAAATGGTGCAGCCACTATGGAAAATGGTATGGCAACTTCTCAAAAAGTTGGAACTAGGAAGAGCACATGAACCAGTAATCCCTGTACTTGATATATAGCCTCCAGAAAGAAGAGCTAAGACACACCTAAGTAAAGACACACCCATGTTCCCTGCAGCATTATGCACAGTAGCAGAAAGATGGAGAAGGCTAAATGACCAGCAACAGAATAGTGAAACAAACTTCAGTACATACACAAAATGGATTACGCAATGCTGAAAAATAACAAAGGATCTGCAATACACCTCACAATGTAAATGAACCCGAAAGACATTATGCTGAGTGAAATCTGTCAATCACAAATGGACAAAAACTGCATGAGACCACTATTGCAAAGTTTAGGAAAGATTTTGTGCTAGATGAAACATTCTATGATAGTTACAGGGTGGGTGGGGGGTGTTGGGAAAGATAAATTGAAGTGAATAGAGATAAAACTGTTAACTGATGGGTGGTACATGCAATGGATTGCAATCATTGAAAATACAAGTGTATAATTTGTTGAATGTGGGACTGATGCTCTGTTCTGTAAACTTTCATTCAATTCACAATAAAAAGTTTAAAAAACGATTGACAGAGTGCAGACCCAGTCAGGAGGCCAAGCCCCTGAGGGCCCAAGCATTGTTGACCGTCCAAACCATAGGCTC